>NW_026294606.1:62437284-62612284 GCF_007827085.1 Peromyscus californicus insignis
ATGTACATGAGGAGTAGGGCTGTTATTTGGCTCATCCCCTGACAGTACCCAACTTCCTAAGGAGCAATGAAAACAGAGACTGGGGGCTTTACAATCAAATTCCATGAACACATACATGAGAAAGGTTAATCTATAAAATACCAGAAAATGCCTGGATACATTACTGAGCAATTCTAGAGATAACTGTTGCAAAATCTATAGCATCAGGGCACATACTACACAAGAATACAACTGTGCTCAAGAGTAAACAGGTGTGGGGGAAGCCTCAAGCTACATTTTAAAAACCCGTTTTGTATGTGATACTGAAATACAGTTCTAAAGAGTGCTAACACTCATTTTATTGAGTATATGGTTCCCAAATGCTGTCAAACTGTTCCCGAAATCTCAGGTTCACGTCTTGTCTCCTCTGTTTCCGAAGCTAGGTTTAGTTTGGTCTACTCCTCACAGCGTTCCCATGGGGACAAAGTAGGCTATTGCAACAGCACTTCCAGGAGTAATGCTCAGGCAGCAGCCCAGCGCTCCCTCTCCTACCCCGCCATGCCTAGTCTAACATGCTTAAAGGAGAAAACCAAGGACCATGAAAATGTAATGAAACAAGAACAATCTGGAGAGAGAGGAAAAGGGAGGCTCACAGGCACCTCTTTAGGTTTTCCTACTTCCAAATCATGGGTCAACGTGGGGGCTCTCAAAACACCAGAGCTAACAGGGACTATGGAGACCATTGGACATGAAGAATGGCCTACAAGTGCCGTGTTAGGTAGAGAGTGCCAACAAAAACCTTTAGTCCTCAGAACATCAGTCAAAGAACTGGGCAGGCATGCCCCAACTTACCGTATTATAGATAGAATATGCAGCAAGAACATGGAATAAGGATTGTTGCCTAGAGAATTGAAAATTTATATTACATATAGTTTACTTAGTTTTCAAAAGAATTTAATTTTTAAAACTATAAACTTAAAAAAAAAAAACCAGGTTGACTAAAAACAAAGAGAATCCAGATAAAATTACTATTTTGGTTTTTTAAAAAGCATCCCAAGCTCAAACTGAACCAGAATTCTCAACAGTTTAAATCTGAGATGACATCATCATACATTCAGATAGAAAGACTTCCTCTGGGAAGTATCAAGGCTTCGCTGAGTTCTTATGTTCACTTCCTTCTTTCATTCAACTATCTTACTCTAAAGCTACTGGTGAAACATGTTGATGGCCTCTTGAAGACTCTCAAGCAGTAGCTAAGAGCAGGAAGTGGCAGCTTGGGAAGACACTCCTTAGGAGGCTGAACTGTTCTAGCCTAAGACTAGCTGATCCATCAGAGTGGAGGCAGGAGAGCTGTACTCACTACACTCCTAATGGCTCACCGCTACAGTTGGTGCCACTTCGATCTTTGCTGACTCAGAGATCTTGCTTCTAACAGAACTGGCCTGGTGGTGCACATCTGTAATCCCAACACCCAGGGGCTAAGGCAGGAGGTTCACAAGTTCTAAGCCATCCTGGGCTATATAGTGAGAACCTATCTCAAAAAACCAAAGCAGAACAAAACAGAAAAGAGAAATGATCTCACAGAGAGACACAACAACGATTCCATCAAGCAAGTGGGACCTCAAGGAAGTGAGACCGCCACTCAACTGATATATAGCTATATAGATATATATCTATATAGATATTTTGGTTTTTCGAGACAGGGTTTCTCTGTGTAGCTTTGAAGCCTGTCCTGGAACTCGCTTTGGAGACCAGGATGGCCTCGAACTCACAGAGATCTGCCTACCTCTGCCTCCCAAGTGCTGGGATTAAAGGCGTGCGCCACCACCGCCCGGCCTTCCCTTATATTTTGGTGTGAATGTCTACATATTAGTATTTTCTTCCTTTTAGCATCTTATATTAGAAGTATTAATAGGTAACTCTATACTACAGTATTTAAACATGACTACCAGCAAAGGACTTGGACTCCACTTGTGGACAAAGGATTAGTATGTTTTCAGCTGTTAGTAAAACAGCTGCATCATGCTAGACAAATGCATGATTTTGTTATGGCCTCACACAGAAATCAGAATGGTTTAAAGGGATGTGTGTGAGCACCAAGTTGACAAGGACAAGCTGCGATGGTCAACTACAACAGTCAGCAGCTATGCTACAATCCCTCATTACTCAAGTACGGACTTAGGTGCTGCTGTCAAGTGCTTTACAGATGTTGAATTTGATTGGGGAAATTGTCCAAGGCATCCAAACAGACTGAACCATGGGCTTCTAGCCTGCCCTTTCTGGTCAAGCCAGTCTTAAGACAGTTCCCCTACAGTTTCTGTTTTGCTGGCTGGACTCTAGATGATACAGAGGTCGGCACAATAGCACCTTTTCATCCACACACTGACCCAGTGATGGCCACCTGTGGGAAGTACAGATGCTCGTCACACTCCATTCATTAACTTCTCACTTAACTCTCTTTCTTTCTTTCGGGTTCCATTTACTCATGAGGTCACAGTTAGAGAGATAAACTTATTACTATCAGTTTTCAAACACATGCAAGCTCTCATGTCTATTAATGGCTTCAAACTTGCAATCCTCCTGCCTCAGCCTCCCTAGTGTCCACAAAATATTTTTAAGAATTTTAAAATCATAAAATAATCCCTTACCAATTTTACAGCATGTACTACGTCAATGTTTTAAAATGTTAAATGAAGTTAGATTCCAGTTTCAGTCAACATGGACTCAATGAACTGCAAAAGCCTTTAGGATCTAAATAAAGATTATAGTTCAAACAAGACATTCTAAAAGTACAGTTTACCTTAAAGACTCCAATAAAGATCATTTACACATTCTATTCACATTTTATAATATTAAACTTTACTTACTTAACACCATATCTGTCTCTAAACATAATGTGGTTCCTAAATGTGCGGTTCACGTCAAGGTCTATTTGTCTGATGTCAGGTGAACAACCCCGTGCTCTATGCTTTAATTTCTGAAGAAGAAAAAGAAGAGAAGAAAACAATTTTATGAAAATCACTTGCTGGAAGTCTATGATAAATAGCAAAATGATCCTCATTAAAAAACTTTGCATGCGTTTCCATTCATTTGGCTATTTGTCCCTGTGCTTTATCCAACCTTGGTCTCAAATAGCCAAATGAATGGAAACACATGAACTATGAACCAATGGCTGAGGGGTCCCCACTGGATCAGGCCCTCCGAATGGGTGAGACAGTTGATTGGCTTGATCTGTTTGGGAGGCATCCAGGCAGTGGGACCAGATCTTGTGCTCATTGCATGAGTTGGCTGTTTGAAACCTGGGGCCTATGCAGGATTGTTTGGCTCGGCCTGGGAGGAGGGGACTAGACCTACCTGGACTGAGTCTACCAGGTTGACCTCAGTCTGTGGGGAAGGCTTTGCCCTGGAGGAGATGGGAATGGGGGGGGGGGGCGTTGGGGGGAAGGTGAGGGGGACGGGAGGGGGGGAGAACAAGGGAATCCGTGACCGATATGTAGAACTGAATCGTATTGCAAAATAAATTAAAATAAATTAAAAAAAAAATACATATTTGCCCTTTCCAAGAAAAAAAAAAAAAAAAAACTTTGCATGCATGCATACATGTGTGTATGTATGTATGTATGTATGTATTGGCAGAGGGTAGAGCTGGGAAAATCACTCCCAGGGTTTAAAGAAAGATCTAGCCAATCTAAAAAGACACACAAAGAAAACTTTCCTTCCTTCCACACCCCATCTACTCTGCTCACGGCCCTTCCCCCTTTCCTTTCTCTTCCATGGTATCTACAGTGAGATTTAGGTCATGGAACGGCTGAGGTTTGCAGGACTACGATGGCTGAGTGGTGCACTCTACAAGGAATTCTTTTTCTCTCTAGCTCAGTATTTTCTTTCCTTGGAATGAGTGACTGCTTCTTGATTTGCTTCACTTTCTACATCCTTGTAGGAAACTCAACACCAAGTCTGAAGCACTTTGTAGAATTCACAGGATATCCTAACAAACACTGATCAGTTTCTTTTCTTTCCATCTTTTCGGGTTTTTTTTGGTCTCACTCTGTAGCCTTAGCTGGCCTGGAACTCACTACAGAGACAAGGCTGGCCTTGAACTCGCAGAGATATATCTGTCTGCCACTGCCTCCTGAGTGCTGGGTATAAAGACATGCACTACAGAGCTAGGCCCTAGTGGCCAACTTCTTAAACTTTCTGCCAAAGCAGCCAGCCATGCCTCTGCTTGGGTGGCTTGTCCTCAGGCTACTGCCTCTGGTCCAAGGGCCTCCTTCACCATCTACTGACGCTTCCTTAGCTCTGCTCTGAGGCTGCGTCCTTGATCCCTGGGCCTTGGTTTATAGACTGCATTCTCCAATAGCTACTGTGAATGGGCACCACAGAAACAAAGGTTTGGAAACCTTGAATATCTGGTGACTTACTCTTTCAGATGACTCTGGAAGCTGCTTAAGAATTATAAATTACGCCGGGCAGTGGTGGCGCACGCCTTTAATCCCAGCACTCGGGAGGCAGAGCCAGGCGGATCTCTGTGAGTTCGAGGCCAGCCTGGGCTACCAAGTGAGTTCCAGGAAAGGCGCAAAGCTACACAGAGAAACCCTGTCTCGAAAAACCAAAAAAAAAAAAAAAAAAAAAAAAAAGAATTATAAATTACAAGTATTCTTGCTCAAAAGGCACTGCTTTATCATTTTCTGGCCTGTGTTGCCACTGGAATTCTTACTTTTTATGCAAGATCTTTTCTTCTCTGGAAGTTGATGGGAGTACTCTCCATGTTTGGAAGTTGATGGGAGTACTCTCTGTTTGGAAGTTGGTGGGAGTACTCCCCATGTTTGGAAGTTGATGGGAGTACTCTCTGTTTGGAAGTTGATGGGAGTATTCTCCATGTTTGAAAGTTGGTGGGAGCACTCTGTTTAGAAGTTGCCCATTTCTTTACTTGTTCTAGATCGATTTGCATCCAGACTTGGGCACTTTTAATCTTACAAACTCATACACCTCTCATCTCTGCAAAACTGTCTTTAATGATTCCGGATTCCTCTATCAATTTCCTCTTCCTCCCCTGCCATGATTCCATTTTCTTTCTGGAGCTTGGTTATTATAGTGTGGGATCTCCTAAGCAATCAGCTCATTTTCTTTTTTCTCTATTAGTGCTCATATCTAAGCCTTTAAATTTTATTTTCTGAGAAATTTCTTCAATTGTTATTTTCAATTAAGTTTTTCATTTTTATTTTTTATATTCTTAAGGTCTTTGTTGCTACAGAATGCTCCTTTTTATAGCTTCCTATGCTTGTTTTATGGACGCAATATTGATTTCATTTCTCTGAAGATATTAACAACAATCTTTTAGGCTTTCTTCTTATTCTATGGTGTATTTTTCTACTTGTTTTTATTTGTTTCCAATTTAAGTCCCTTTCCTCAAATGACTACTAATATTTTGTTATCTGTTTTTACTTGAAAGTAAGGCATTAAACAAAGCTGTGTGCCCAGATGGGCTTCAGGACAGTGGACAGTGATGTCACTGTAGAGTGGGAGGTAGCCGCGCAGCTGCAGTGCAGTCACGGGAACCCCAGGTCTATGGTTGATGTTCCTGCACAGCTGGGCCAGGTGCTGCTTCACCTTCTCTCAGTAAGAGACCTACAGCCCTGGGCCTGTGCTGGAGGAGACTTGGGGACTCGATCCGATTGCTTCTCTCAGTAAGAGACCTACAGCCCTGGGCCTGTGCTGGAGGAGACTTGGGGACTCGATCCGACTGCTTCTCTCAGTAAGAGACCTACAGCCCTGGGCCTGTGCTGGAGGAGACTTGGGAACTCGATCCGACTACTTCTCTCAGTAAGAGACCTACAGCCCTGGGCCTGTGCTGGAGGAGACTTGCAGTCCAGACTGTGGCAGATGTTACTTCTTCCACTTTCTTATTCCTTATAGGTTTGCCTTTTTAAAACTTTGTTGTCGATTTAGTGGCATTTCTGGGGAAAGGGAACTAAACTGTGACTGTTTTCATCACCAGTGTTTAACCAGAAAGATGATTAAATTTTCAACAATTTGTACTTATCTATGTTTAAGTATAATCATCCATAGACACACATTCATATGGATTCATTTATCATATACTGGTAATACAGACTGAGACTAAAATCAACTCTAATAAATACATATAAAACATAACTTTAACCCCTAAGTTAAGAAGGAAAAAGTGCAGTAAAGGCCATGTGGTTATATCTAGAATATACATGGGCCTGACATGTATGTGTGTGTGTGTGTGTGTGTGTGTATTTTTTAAAGTATGTTTTGAGGTGCGACCTTCTGCAGCTTTTTAAAATAAGAGAGTAGGCTAGGGAGTGACCCAGTAGATAACATTTTTCTAGTCTATGAGAGGCTCTAAGTTTCATCCTCAGCACTACAAAATACCCAAAAGAAAACATGAAGAATAACCACAGTATGTTCCAGAGTTTTGAAGCAGTACACACAGTAACCTGTATATATTTGGTATTTAAATATCTTTTATTGTTAAGGAAATGGTCAAATACAGAGGCTTCACTTATTCTAAAGGTCTCCTGGTAAAAGCTGAGATGTTAAAACATAGGAAAAAATATTTAAGACATGACAAAAAATGTATTAAATTAAAATTTAGCTGGAGAAAAAAAAAAAGACCCAAACATACCTATAATACTGGCTTTTCTCAAAGACATGTAAGTCAGAGCAAAGCCACTAGGACAGAAGCAAAGGCCAGGGAAGTAGGGGAATGTACAGGGCACAAATGGTACTCATGTTTTCAAGGGCTTACAAGCTAATGCAAAAGATGCAGTGAAACAAACCCAGTGCCTCCCAGCCCCCAAGCAGGAGGTGAGCAGACTCTCCAGACCGGGTGATCGACATTCACAAGCATCACAGGGATACACAGAGGGATGAGCCTATAAGCCAAGACAGTGGCAGTGGGGAAAGCAGTGAGCTGAGAAAGGTCAGCAGCGTCTCTGTGGGGTTCCTCCCAGAAGCCTGAGCCAGGCTCATGCTGTGGAGATTTTATAACCATGGTAGATGGACTTTCTGCCATTTTAAGGTATGCTGCTAAATTAGAGACAGACACAAGTGTGATATAATTAAATTAAAAGGGAAAACACTGGCCCACAGCCAGAGCTAACTGGATTTTAAAACTTGTTTCTTCTTTGCTCACCCAGGGTGAGAAGTTACCGAACCTTACTAAGCTCGGGTTCCTGGTCTGTTAAATGAAATGATAATGATACAGAGAACAGTAGTAAAACCTGCCTGGTGCTATAATGGCAAAAATTAAGTAAGATAATCCCTGTAGAGCACTCAGATAATGTTCATAAAGTATCCTAACAAGGTCAATGTTCCTCAAGGTGAAGTAGGAAAGATGCTTCTAAAATACAATAATACAATACTTCAAACTAAAACCAACCACATCCCAGGTAGAGAGATGGAATCAGAAAGGTATTCCAAAGTACCTTGAAAACTCAACCCTTTTTCTCCCCACCCCTCTCACGCTTTCTAGTCCACTGAGACTTCATGATTTCAACTCAGTCAAGGCTTTTTTGTTCTGCTGTCTAAACGTCATGCACTACCCAGAATGTAAATATCTCTGTCCAGTTTTATGTCCTCACAGAAAGCAACAGTTGTGGACACTACACTTGCTTATCTTTGTGTGCTGTGCAATAACAAGCAGAGCTCTGCTCCAAGAAGGGACACAGTAGTCCTCAGGCAAAGCTAAAGGCCTGACTGTGTGTAGTGGTATTTGCTCTGCCCATGACCTTGGGCTACAGGGCCCGAAGGAGGCGGTGCTTCTTGCCATTGTATGTGATAAGAAGCACCCTACAGCCCAAGGTCATACCACTACAACTGTGTCAAACATGCCAGGCTCCATCAGAGAACGCCTCGTTCATAGAGATGTGCAGACAGAAACATAAGCCACTTTTGTAGAGGGACAAGGAAAGAGTGGTCAGGAAAAGAAAGCATGATTAAATAATGTCATGAGGGGATTAAATGCTAATTGTAATGTCTGAAGGTATCAAACTAAATAATGAGCCTGGGAGCTCTAACGCTCATTTGTTTTGTTGTTATTGGGTTACCAACCCACTCTCTTACATTAACTAGTCAGGATGACTTTATATAGGAAAAAATATATATACAATATATTAGGCTGAAGAGTCCCCCAAAGTTCATGTCTGACCAGAAGCAGTGCACATGGCCTTGTTTGGAAACAGACTTTGAAGCTCAGATGAGACCATGTGCATTACAATGAAACTGAAGTCCAATGGCCGGCCCACCTTCTCAGGGAAGACACAGACACACAGGACACGGGACACAGAGAAGCTGCTACAGAGCTACAAGCCAAGGACCACCAACAAAGGCTGGCAGAAGGCCAAGAGAGTCTTCCCTGTAGCCTTGAAAGGCAGCCAGGTCCTGCAGTAACACTAACTTCTGAACTCTATGCTCCAGAACTGTGACAGACTAGATTGCTGTGGCTTTTAGTCACCCACATTATACCTCTTGGCTCTAGCAGGCCTGGAAGTGAATACAGTGCACAGATAAAACTACTGTGTACTCTGGTTATTTTCTATGTTCATTCATTACCCAGATATTTACTGAGCATGGACTGTATGCTGGGTACCCTGTTCTAAGTACTAGAGTTGAGCTGTATGTGCGTTCTCTCGGGCACACATCACTTTGAACATTGGTGGGCTCTAAAACCTCGATGCTAATAATAAACATCTTATCAGTAGTCTAAAATAATTTCAAACTCTAATACCCTGAAATACAAATGCACTCACTGCCTATGTGAAGTCCTGTATTCTTATAAAGCTTTCATCTGAGTCTGTACATGGGCAAGAAAGACATCAAAAGACACTAAAGTGCCTTTTACAACTGGCTGTGTTTAAATTGATTTTTCTTTTCTTCCCCATTTGTTCTGTTGTAATTCATTCTATTTAAATACATTTTTTTCATGGAACAAACTTTAAAACCTATGGATCTAAGAATCTTAGATGTACAGTTCTTATTCTTTCCAAAAGTTAATATAAACTTAGGTTTAGAAAGAGTATGGCTACATAAAAAGGAGGTATATTTAATCATTATGCAATTTAAGGGAAAAATTCATCACTCAGTCAGGTTTAACTTTTTAATTCATAAATTATAACATGAAGACACCAAATCGTCTTGGGAACAGGGTTCCCCTCACTCAGCATTACTGAACAATCACAATGCAGGTAGGTGTTGGATAAATGGGATTCTGCTTTCACCTTACTCGTAAACTCTAAACATGGTGTCAATCTCCTTACTAGCAGAACAATCAAATGTAAGTCAGTTTTCCTTATAAACACGCCTCAGCACTAACTGATCCCCGTCGGTGTCTAATGATCCTGGTCGATACAGACAACACTTGATCTAAAATCTGAGGAGACTGGCACTAACAGGACCAAAGCAGTAAGCGTCGAAATCTCCACACAACTTCAGGGGACAGGGGAGAGCATGTCACCCTGAAAACAAAGAGAAATGATTCTGCATTTTAGAGTCATAGATAGTTTAGCTACTCACACTATACAGGTCTCTTGTTTCTTCCTTCATCTTAGGGATCTCAAGAAGAAGAGCCCAGACTTCACCTCGGAGCTGGAGTGGAATTCCTTTGTAAATTCGTCTATGAAACTGATTAAAAGAGAAAGAAACTGGAGAAGGTTACAAACTGACGAAAGCTTAGGCAGTCCCTTCCATTCATCTACTGAGTATGTCAGGGTTTTTTTTCAGATATTCATGACTATTAATTTATAAATTTTAATTAGTCAATACAATTAGGTTCTGTCACTTCTTCTTTTTTTTTTTTTTTTAGGTCCTAAAAGGGAAACATAATCACAGAAGGAAAAAAAGAAAGAACTACCAAAAGAAAACAGGGGGGAAAAATGTCAAGAACACTTGGTGAATTGGTACACCTGACTATTACAGAAGTGTCCCTTACAGTTATGGGAGCAGAGCCCATGCTCTTTGGTAACTGTGAACATCTTATTTACACATTTCCTTATCAGACACCACCCCTCCCCCACACTGCTAGAAGGTGATCCAAACAGCAGAAAGCAGCCTTGCACCGAAGCATCCTCAGGAGTGAGAAAGTTTTGTCTAACCTCTTTCCTAATACCATCTCCAGAAGAATACATTGAACTCCATCTCAGAGCTCAACTGTGCACCTTGTCCTTTGTCCCTTTTCTTAAATGGCACTCAACCTATCTGATCATGCAAAACAGCTGGCAAATCTCCATCAGAGAAAGACAGAGACCCCTTCTTACTCCTTCCCCAACTGTGTAGGGAATCAAGCCCAGAGCCTTGTACATGGTAAGCAAGTGCTCTCAACTACTAAGCTACATCCCCAGCCCACAATTTGCTTTTCAAAAAAAATTAGGCATCTAAGTAATCATTATCATCTTAGGTGCTTGAAATAGGCATTGCAATTACCCTAAGGATCTTAAGACGCAACAGACCTCCTTACCTTATAATTATGTATTTCAGGACCATTCAAAATAATATACAAATCTATTAAGGTCATTATAACTTTGAAATTAAAAAATTAATGTCTAAACAAAGAAATGATTGCTAGATTATGGCAGGAGCCACTAAGGAGGGTTTGGGATTTTACTTATTTCTTTAGACTTTACAACACTTGCATATACATAATGATGTATCTAGGAGATGAAACCCAAGTCTAAGCATTAAATTCTTTTGTTTTATCCACAACTTAAACACATAAGCTGGAAGGTTTTTTTTTTTGTTTTTGTTTTTGTTTTTGTGTGTGTGTGTGCGCACATTTTTGTTTCAGGGGGCTGCAAGGGTACACGTGTGCAGACACACAAGCTATGCATATGCATACACAGGCCATAGCAGTTATTCTTAATTCTTCAGGTACTGTTTATTAATTCTTCAGGTACTGTTACCTTCATCTCTTGGAACAGGGCCTCTACAGGTCTGGTACTTGCCAAGTAAGCTAGGCTGATAGACCAGCAAGCCCCAGGGATCCATCTATCTGTACTCCCCCAAACAGTGACTGTAAGCATGTGCCACCACACCAAGCACCTTAAGGTAATTTTATTCAGTATCTTCAGTGTTTTGACTGTGATCTGTCACATAAGATCAGGTGTGGAACTGTCTACCTGTAACATCGTGTGAGCACAACCAAGTTTTAGATTCTAGGACATTTCCGATTTCAAAGTCTCACATCAAGAACGCACAATCTATTTAACTTTACATCTAAGAGGGAACAAATCAAGTTGTCATGGTTAAATTAAGAGAAAAAGTAACAAAACTCCAGGAAGAAATAAAAATTTCAATGGCTACCAGGCTATCCCAGAGCTGAATGTTAAAATGAGTGAAAAAGAAATACTGACATGTTGTCACTATCCCCATCCACAGAACCAACTAACTAACTTACTAAATCTTACTAAGCATTGACTATATACGGGAAACTAATTTAAATTTGTTGCCATATATTTATACCATTTAATTATGCCAACAACCCAACTGTACATACATGGAAAGTAAATCATAAAGAAGATAAATAAGTTGCCCAATGACAAGTCTAAAAAGTTACCGATTATTGAAAAGAAGGGAGGTCCAGGTGGGAAAGTGCTTGCAGCACAGAGCACGAGGCCCTGAGTTCAGATTCTCAGCCCCTGTGTAAAAGCCCAGTGCAGCAACATGTGCTCATAACCCCAGTGCTGGAGAAGCAGACAGGAGAGTCCCTAGGGGTTGCTGGCTAAGACTCTAGCTGAATTGATGAGCTCCAGGCCAATGGTAGCGAGCCTGTAACAAGAATAAGGTGGGGCTGGGGCTGTAGCTCAGTGGGAGGGTGCCTGCCTAGCATGCCTAAGGCCCTAGGTTAAATTCCTAGTATGATCAAAACAAATGACAACAACAGAAAAATGAAAACCCTCGACTTGAGGCTGCTTTGACCGGGAAGGTGGCTCTGTGGGAAAGAGCACTTGGTGTGCAAACCTGAGGACCAAAGTTCAAATCCCTGTCAAGCACCCTGTAAAGATACCTGGGCATGGTTGTGCAGACCCACAATGCCTGCACTGTGGTAAGGGTATGGTAACAGGAAGCTCACCATTAGCCAGCCTAGCTGAAATGGCAAATTCCGGGCTCAGTGAGAGCTCATGCTTAAGAGGCTAAGACAGAGAGTGACAGAACAGAACACCAGAGTCCTGATCTGATCTCTCAGCACACACGTGCACAAGGGTAGAGGAGACTGAGGAAGATACTTGGTGTCAACTGCAGCTCCTTCCCACAAGCATACCCACACACACATGCAAGCATACATAAATAAATATTATGGATTTTGTATTTCTCAAGAACAAAAGTCATCCTTTTGTAACTACAGTACACTGTTCTGTCAGCTAGTTATTAAAATATATGGAAAAGTGACAAAAATGTTTTAAAATGTAAGAGTAGATAACATTAAAACAATAATATAAATGAAAAAAAATTTTTTTTTTTTTTTTTTTTTTGGTTTTTCGAAACAGGGTTTCTCTGTGTAGTTTTGGTGCCTGTCCTGGATCTTGCTCTAGACCAGGCTGGCCTCGAACTCACAGAGATCCGCCTGGCTCTGCCTCCTGAGTGCTGGGATTAAAGGTATGTGCCACCGCCACCCAGCAATATAAATGAACTTAAAAGGAATACAAACGCAGTATCTCTGGCATCCGAAAAAATATGCATATTAAACATATAACAGAAAACAATAAAGATGTTCTAAAATAAGTATTTTTAATTACTTACAGATTTTCACATACACTTGGCCCTCCAGACTCATGGTTCTCTATCTCTAGACTTAATCACAGTCAAAATTGTTCAGGAAAAAACTGTTTTACAAATGCCTCGAACTTCTTTCTTGTCAATGCTGTCTAGCAAATATTCACACCACATATACACTTGGCCTGGAGACAACAGAAGCTGGGCACTGCTTACTTACAAACACTGTACCATTTGATATGAAAGACTAGTGCGTCTGCGGACTCTGGAACCACAAGGGTCCTAGAACAACCCCCTCAGATGCTGAGGGGTGACCATGCTTGACCACTTATATAACTGACTTGCTATGGCTACATATTTTTCCTTTCATCTTGTCAATTATCACACAAGTTTTAGAAATTTTGCAAAACATTAGGCATTACATCAAAGTAGTAGCTTGACCAGCCCATAGCACAGTTTCCATCTGCTGATCTTTCAATGAGCACGGCATTACTACCTATTTTCTGTGACTACCCTGTGATACCTGTGATGTAAGCATACATCTCAAACCTACAAGGAAGCAAACAAACGAAGTTCCCTGTCACAGGAGGTAGGCCGTCAGTGCGGGAACACAAGCAACATGACCCTCACGGAAGCTTTCATGAAGGCTCAACTCTACAACTCCAAACATTCTCCTCTAGAGCCACGTTTGTATTTCACGACATTTAGAATCTCTCTGCATTATTACTATGTAAGCAGGGACTCTGACAAGAAAACATTCCTCCCTCCCTTTGGAAGAAACAAAAATAAAATGTTACTTTTTTTACATCAGTGTAATTTCAAACAAGGTATGAATTGAAGGTGGTAATTCTTTTAGAAGGTACATTCTGTTTCACACCAAATTGGACCATATATATCATCAAATGATTCTACCACTATCGTTATGGGAGAGTGCTTTAAAATTATACATCAAAGCAATAGTTCTGCTAAAACCCCTCTTAATGGGAACTGCATTAGCTGGAGTTGCTGTCAGAGTAATAGCCTAGCAGAAGTACTCATCTTTACAGAGACTTCCTTACTTCAACAGATACATGTATACTAGAGAAGAATAAAGCCACCCAATTCTACAGATACTTTATTAGACTGCATGTGAAATTAAGTGTAGGTGTGGATGCTTCGAAATTTATCCTGTCCTCATCGCTTGAGCAATCTTTCCACAGCGGAAAAGGAGTTGTCAGCGGCAAGCCGATCTGAGGGTGGTGTGCTATTAAACAAGAGCACAGAAGCTGCACCTAATCTCCCATGTTGAAATGATTCCTTTCAAAACTATCTTGAGTTCTAAACCCAATGTTGAAACAAAGACTCAACAACACAAAATGAACTCACTTTAGTGTAAAATAAAATAGTAAGAACTTAACTTTAAAATAAGGATATTTGGGATGCTCGCAAAGAAAAAACAATGACATTAGGTCTGTGAGACACCCCATAACCAAGAGATCGCCACAGTGAATAGGTTTCCTATAATGGCAGGCCACAGTCCACATTAACGACTGAAGAGTCCTATGATACAGCCTTTCCTGGGCTAACAGGCAGCACTTCCTATACTGTACTAAGGTAGCGTACTTAATCCTCACAGCAGCTCTAAAGTAGACACTGCTGTTGCCCCATGTCAAGGTAACCTTGCTGAGCAATGTGACATGGATGTGAAACCTGGAACTGAGGCAATGATTCTGACCCCAAGGGAAGCCAGAGTGAAGGCAAAAGAAACTGAGGCACAGGAGATCTAACAGAGCAGTTCAACCCAATTATACCCGACCACTGGACCATCCAGTATAGCTCTGACTATGGAACCACTCTGACCTGGGGTCAGACTATTTCCAGTGTGAAGACTTTTAAGATAAAACATTCTGCTTCATTAAACTAAAATTCAAAAGGAATATGAATGTAAACATTGGAATAACTGAAGGAAAACGCTAATGTGAAAATCCGAATGAATTTAAATAGTTTCACATGGAATAACATTGTTTTAAATACCTTCTCAGTATTCTTGTATTTTTCCCATCCTTTCAGCATTTTCAGCCATTTGGTAGTTCTTTCAATTTCCAGTTGCTTTTGCTAAAAGAAAATTCAAATGTAGTGTTATTGTTTGTTTGACGCTTCTTTACTTATAAATCACAACATAACAAAACCAAGGAAAATGCTTTTTGAAGTTACACTATTCTAGAGGCCAAATGCCCTACCTAACTTGTTTCTGAATAGGGTAATAAGAGACAAGCATTGGCAGCAGTCGAAAGCTGAAGTTAGGAATCATACATAACACCTGAAGTGAGTGAGAAGACTGTGAAAGGCTTGTTTGTCATTTCTAAGGCTTTAAAGACAATCACAGAAAATCCTACATATACTACAAAAGTTTTTTAAAAGGAAAATTTGAAGTATTTTGCAAAGCAACAAAAAACAACTACAAACTTCAATTCTCTCTCATCTACTTTATTCTAGCACATTAATGTTTTTGATGACTAAGACCATTTTTTAAGAATTCAATATCGTTACCATGTGATTAATATATAACTAGCTCCATGCTAGAGAAATAATATACAAAAATGGGTCACAGTTGTCACCTGAGACCCCTCATGGGCTAACAAAGGAGACACACGCTATGGCAGGGGCTCTGACATAAATAAGGTTAGTGGCAAGGTCCTGTGGAAAAAGCAGTCAAAGACCCTACACGAGAAGCTGAAAGATTATCATGGGATTTATCTGGTGTGATGTGGGATATGTGTGTTTCTGATACCACTCAGCACCCTATGGAGCTGGCAGAAGTTCCCAAGAGTTCTAGGAAGGAAACAAAGCCGCCATGGTGAATGAAGAGTCTTGTATGTCAAGACTGACATCTGCAGCAGAGCTGAGCACTGAGGCAAGGACTTTGTTCCTCTCTTTTTGGGTTTCCAGGAGAAGAAATACTTTCCCCCTAAGAATTTTGTGGGACTGGGCGGTGGTGGCGCACGCCTTTAATCCCAGCACTCGGGAGGCAGAGCCAGGCGGATCTCTGTGAGTTCGAGGCCAGCCTGGGCTACAGAGTGAGTTCCAGGACAGGCTCTGAAGCTACACAGAGAAACCCTGTCTCGAAAAACCGGAAAAAAAAAAAAAGAAAAGAATTTTGTGGAGACCCACAGAGGCTTCCTGGTGAGATCTGAACTTGCTTTACCCAGCAGGCTGCCTAGGGGAATGACTGATTGCACCATGGGGGTGGTTACCAGCTGTTTGGAAGGGTCTACACTTGGCTGTGCGGTGTGCTGTGATCTAGCAAGGGGGAGGTCTTTTGCCCCACCCCTTGGCATTGTTATAAAAAGCCCTTCTGAAGAGACAGAAGGGGTCTGTGGATTTTGATCCAGGTCCTCCTGAAGCTATCCTGTGTTTCTCTCTGTCTCCTCTCTGATATCTTTCTATCTAAAAGTTTCTTATTCCTCTCTCCTTCTCATAGGAACCCTTTAAAAGGTGGGAAGGAGCTGGCCTCCCACAGTATTTAGGCCTGGGAGCATAATAAATGTGTGATCAAAAGCAATGAAAAGAGAAAACTACCCAAGAAAGGCAACAGCTCTGCAGATTCATCTTACACTCCAAGGATGTACGCTCCCTTTAGCCTCATGAGGCAGGTCTGCCGCTGAGGAAGCTTAAGATACAAAGAGCTTAAGGGACAAGTCTAGCAAGGGCAGGGGCACTCAGAGCAGGCAGGTGGGCTCTCCCTGTGCCCTGCAGGCACCCCTCTTCTATCTTCAGCTGCCATCCTGTCTTCTCTCTAACACAGGCAATCATGCTTCCTGAATGAGAACTATGGCTCCTTCCAACGGGCTTCAGTCCAGCCTCCAACAGGCAGGCAGTATGCTGGCAGATGGTACACACCCACCACCAATAATTTTAGATCTGAAAGCATAAATCCCCAAGGAAAATCCTGAATTTAAGAAAAGATCCTCACCAATGAGAATGTTTTTATAGAATTTACCTTTAGGTATATTCATAAAACTCTGTAATTACTTTCTAACTCTTTAAAATTTTTTTATGAGTTTTTATAATAAAAGATGATCACTTGTGAGCAAAAGAACATTAATTCCCATTTTTTTAAAAGGCTAAACAGTCTTTATTATATTATTAGTGATAAAATGATGCAGATGGTTCTAGAAATATGTTTAATTTTAAAACTCAGTGGGGCACTGAAATCTAATTAATGTTTCGCTAAATATGACTTTAGAGAAGGCCAAACTGTGAAGAACTAGAGACTGATCTAAGCTGCCATTTGCTGTGTTTTTGTTATCCCACATTCCCTCCTCTGACTTCTTAAAGCCCAATCCCCTTCTCTACCAACACGAAAACACCCAAATGATCCAAGTCAGCATAAGAGCATAACACACACTTCACCCGAGCAGCCCCATGTGATCCAGACATCTCTTGACAACTTTCACTTTTATTTCTATGAATTACCAATAAATCACTTCAGGAAGTAGTCATTCTTTTCTTTTTAAGATACTTTTGTATATTAATATTTGTCATATATTAGAGTAGTTCAAATGTTCTGCATCCTGCAAGAACAAGACATACATATACATACCATTTGAAGAACCATTAAACATACTTTTCTTTATACATATAAAAAAATTAAACCTTGGGTAATCTCCTAGTGTAGGAATTTAAACTTAGACACTAGCTAAGGTAAGTGCTGAGTCTGCAATACTATCATTTCACTACCCTAGACTTGATACAGAAAGTCTCCCTCTCTGTCCTAATCAGTAATTCACCATTAAAACCTACTTTCTTACCAAGTATACTGAAGCTCACTGTTCTAACGATTATCTCAACGAAGTAACTGAAACCACATATGACAACTGTGAACTGAAGTGCCCTACCTAGAAAAACAGGCTACAGAGCATCAAAGTCACAGGTTCATCTATACCAAAATAAAAGTAGAACACAACAGCGTGTCAGGATTGCTACCTGAGAGTTTAACAGACACTTTCAACTCAAATCTGTTGTCCTGAACTGCTAGTTATTCCTAACACATAATCTACTGCCATGCCTCTCTGACCAGGGTCTGCCATTTGTCTGCTTAGTGGTGCTTTCCCTCACCACCTGTGATGGCTCGTGCTTACTGTCAACTTGACAGGATGTACAGTCGCACAGGAGACAGAACTCTGAGTATAATTGGGAGGGAGTTTCTAAATTGAGGTAACTGAGGCTGGTTAGGGTCTGAACCTGAATAAAAAAGGAGAAAGTGATCTGAGCCCCAGGATTCATCTGTTTCCCGTGACTGCCATGTGACCAGATGTTCACACTACTGCCACCATGACTTCCCCGCCATAGTGGACTACACCTCAAACTGCCAAAACAAGCCTTTCCTTAAGTGACTTCTGTGAAAGAGTTTGTCAAAGCAATGAGAAAAGTCACACGTATTCATCTGGCAGTACCTTTTATAACTTCTCAAGATCCAGTTCAAACATCCAAGGTCCAGAGCCTCTCTCAAATGCCTCCATGTTCAAGCTAATTCAACTATTCCCTCAGCATTTAGAGGCATGGACCAAGGCTTAGTCAGAGTTCTGCCTCTTCCTGCTTGTTTCCCTTGGGGCAAAGCACTTGATCCTTCTTTACCTTGGTTCTCTGTTCTTCAGAATGAGAACTACAATTATTGTTGTACTTGACACATGTACTCTAGCTGCCTAAGTGCTCAAATCACATGACTATTAAAGTAGTAACTCCTCGACCACAGAGACCAAAGCATATGTTTATATTTTAATTTCATTCCCTAAGACAGCAGTTGTCTAAGAGAGCTTAAAACAACATATTAAACAGTTTACATAAAGCAGGACATAGGCAGCAATGTGAAATAATTCATAACGTCCTGTGGCTCCAAAGTAGAGTGGGAAAGAGGATGACTATGAACTGTTGCTGTAAATAGGAACTTCACCACGTAATATAGAAGAAACCATAAGAAAGTATAATAATACCCCTATGTAGCACAATGGTAGAAAAAATGTCATTCCACATGGTGGCAGACAGTTTCCAAAATGTGACAAAAAACCACAACTGCTGGTGTGTATGAGAAGCCTATACAGCATGGATTCTATTGACTTACTTTTGACTTTAAACACCTTACTTTTATTAATTTTCATTTTGAAATATTTCAAACCTACATGAAAAAGAAAACCACATCATATATTTCTATATGCTTCACAAAAATCTAACAATTACTAATTGTCGGGTCCCACCCGACTATCACACAGTCCTTGAAGGAAGGAGTGAGGATTAAGAAATAATAGATATGAAAACTAGAGACATAAAGGATAACACCTAGTGTAATAGATGTAAAAGAAAGAGAGACACAGGATAGCTTCGAGAGGGCTCTGGGTCAAGGGCTCTGGGTCAATACCACATCACCTCGAGTTTATTCCTAATGGGCTTTTTATACACCAGCAAGGGGAGAGGCAAAAGACCTCCCCCTACCAAAGTCAAGGTACAAAGTACAAATAAGTGTAAACCCTTCCTTAATTTTCAAAACACCTGGTGACCATGCCTTACAGCAAAGGATCTTGTAATTAGGCCTTGAAATATAAGACACCCGGTAACCACGCCTTTGGCCAAAACAGCCTATTATGCAGCCTTATGGGACAAAGCAAACTCTTTGACCTGAGTCAAAAGGGAATAAGGCCTCACTATGGAGTCTCTGTGGGCTCTCACAATTAATCTTTTGCCAGATTTCCTTTATTTCTTTGTTTGGGTTTTGTGGCAAATTCACTATAAAGTTACAGACATGAGCATATCATATCTAAATATTTCCAAGGATGCAGCCATTTAAGAACAAAAATATTTTACCCTCATCATTGTACCATTCTTATATCCAAGAAATTTCAATTCAATCATTATCATCTCATAGCCTATACACTAAATTTTCTATTTGTCTCCAAATGGTAGTTTGGTGTGTGTGTGTGTGTGTCAAAGCCGGGGGCTGAACTCAGGTCTCATACACTGACTATAGTTATGTCATAAAGCCTCCATTAACATCCCTCAGCTATGAGGTTTAGACAGCTTCCAGGCTGGTGATCACCTGGCATTCTCAGTAGGATCTCACACTCAAGGAAGGCATGGAAGCTCTGTACCTCTGTTCCTCACCACATGCATATTCCATTTGGCCATTCCTGAGAAGATTCTTTTTTTAGTAAACTTAAGTTCTGTGAGCTGCCCTAGCAAACCCAAACAGCAGGTCATGTGAATCTCTCATCTGTACACCATAGATTAAAATCTGGGCTCTCAATCTGCATTAACAAGGGGGCAGTCTGGTGAGAACTGAGCTGCAGATCTGTAACAACTCTCCACTGGAGGAACTGCTTACATATGGGGAGAAACTCAAACATACGAGGTGCTCCATATAATGCAAATGATAAGACTAGTTGTACAAAGTTTTTTTTTTTTTTGCCATATGTCATCAATAAGGACATGTGAGTAAAGCTGCTGCGAGTCACCCATGCCTAGATCTCACCAGTAGAGGTCAGGAGAGGATAGGAAAGTATGCTTTGCTGTTGGAAAGTAAGGTCACTTATCACTGATGACTTAATGCTATGTAAAATGAAGGTGTACTTTTTAGAAGAAATAAGGGGAGGGGGGGCCCGCCTGGCAAGATGGTTCAGGGATAAAACACTTGCCTACCACCAAGCCTGAGAACTTGAGCTCAATCTTCAGGATTCACATGGTGGATGCAGAGAACCAACCACCAAAAGTTGTCCTCTGACCTACACATGCCCACAGTGGCACATGTGCATATATGCATATGTATGCATACACACAATAAATAAAATAAAAAATTTAATAATTAAATTAAATTATAATTTAATAAAAGGCTCTCATATTTTATATATTATGCAGAACACTGCACTGCACTTCATGGCTTTATCTATGAAAATTCATAGTTTTATATAACCTTTCCTCCTTATTAAAAACATCAATAAGCTCAAGGAAATAATATAATCCATTATTAATATTGTTCTCTACAGGGTAAATATAATGAGTGTGTTTATTTGTTTAAGTGCCTGTTTGGGGGAACCCAAATCATTTTGCAAACACCACATTAATCTTCTTATGAGGGAGGTTTACTATCTCTCTTTTAAATGGAGAAGGGCCTGCCATAAAACAACTCTGCATGGGCAGAGTTAGAACTGAAGCCACGATTACTCGACCAGACAAACAGCAATTCAACAGTCTTCCTAAGCACCAAGAAGCTCAGCTCAGCTGCATGCTTTACAGAGTTTAAGCGTCAGCAAGCCAATCATTTTTCTTGATCTGACTCAATGAAAAACACAGATAAACCTTTATTACCTGTCTAGTAATGGTAGAGCTTGGCCATACATATAGGCAGATACTATAGAATGCTAGTTTCTAACCTTAGACTACTTTGCATGTGTCTGAGTTTTTAGTCCATATATGTATTATATACTTATTAATATATTACATACTGATTATTATATTATCTATTATATATGGGCCTGGTGAAATAACAGGAAAAGTCAGAGCGGCTTGCTGCCAAGCCTGACTACCTGAGTTGAATCCCCAGTATCCACCTGGTGGAAAGAGAGAACCAACTTCCAATGTGTGCTGTGAATACACACACAAATGTGCACACACACATATGCAAGCATGCATATATCCACGAGTGTATTCACAACCAATAAATGCAGAAAAAATTAAAGCAGATCATAAACTAAAAAGTGCAATGTGTGAAAGGGCTCTAAGGAAGAAACTACCTCAACAACTACCTCAGAATCCTCGCTTATCCCAGTAAAGGGCTGACAAGCAAATATATAAATATGCACTCATCTTAATAGTTTTTTAAAAAGTGGTAAGGAAGGTTTCACAGTGTACCCCTGGTGGCCTGGAACTCTATGGAAGCCAAGCTGGTCTCAAACTATAGAGCTTTACCTGCCTCTGCCTCCTGAGAGCTGAGATTAAAGGTGTGTGCCACCATGCTTGAAAGTTCAAATAAATCATTAAGGCATACACAGATTACCTTTTGGTGATTCCCTATTATATTAAGACTTTAGCCAGGCGGTGGTGGCACACCTTTAACCCCAGCACTCGGGAGACAGAGGCAGGCAGATCTCTGTAAGTTCAAGGCCAGCCTGGGCTACAGAGTGAGTTCCAGGAAAGGCACAAAGCCACACAGAGAAACCCTGTCTTGAAAAAACAAAAAACAAAACAAAAGACTTTAAATAGGAAATTAATTATATATATATATATATATATATATATATATATATATATATATATATATATTTGTATTGGGTAAGAATCTTAACATACTGCTCAGTCTTATAAAAAATTAAACAAACTTAATTTTTAAGCATGTACCCTCTGCTAATTTGCCTTACATTTCTTCTTTACTGGCACATTTTTTGACTTATCTAATTACTGGCTTGAAGACTCTAAGGTTTCTCAACAACAACAACAACAATAGTGAAGGAGGAGTTGGAGAGAGAGGTCTATAATAGATTAATACATTTTTATTTTGCCAAATCAACCTAGCCTTTGTTTAAAAACAAACAACAGTTTCAATTCTTTTCTCTCTAACTTTATCTACAGACTCTCCAGCAGCTTTTATGTCAATATAGTTAATGTTATAAAGTGGTATGTGACTCATATAGATTACAACCTAGTGGGAGAAACAAAGTAAGAAATCTTCAAAGTATCTAACACATCAATTGTGTTGTGTCCAATACAGAAAACAAACAAAGAAGATAATTAACATCAGGGAAGAAGTCCCCAGTTTTAGGTTAGCTGAACAGTCATATTCTGTAAGTGACACCATAGTAAGTTTTTGCAGCTAACTATGAGGACAGCAAAACACCCCACAAGAGGAAGGAACTCTGGCCCATCCACACATTCAGGAGACACTAGGGAGCCAGCAGCTGAATGAAAGGAGGCAGCACAGGGCAAAGAGTGAGGCCCTGCACAGCCTTGGGAAGCATTCTTAGCACTTGGGCCTTACTGTGTGTGGATGGACAGGGAAGATACTATGACCTTCTGATCAGAAAGTGGCGTGACTTTAACCCATTTTAACAGGAACATTCTAACTGTGTGAGCTGCTGTAGGATGTCTTTCTGTATGCTGTGAATATGTGTTGCTCTGATTGGTTGATAAATAAAGCTGCTTTGGCCTATGGCAAGGCAGCTTAGAGGCAGGTGGGAAATCCAAGGAGAGAGAAAGGAAGAAGAAAGGCAGAGTCTAGAGACAGATGCCAGCACCACCAGGAGAAGCAAGATGTAAAAGTCATGTGGCAACTTATAGATAAATAGAAATGGGTTAAGTTATAAGAGCTAGCTAGCAAGAAGCCTGCCACAGGCCATACAGTTTGTAAATAACACAAGCCTCTGTGTGTTTACTTGGGTCCAGGCAGCTGCGGGACACAGGTGAGAGAGATTTGTCCAGAATTCAGGCAGGCAGGACACAGGAAAACTTACAACTACAGTGAGGAGATAAGACTGTGAGAGAAAGGGGCAAGGACTGAGGTAGGAAGACAGGAAGCTCCAGAAGAAAAGTTACAGTGGACCTGGGTAGCAGAAGTAGAGATGAAGTCAACCAATTCTGAATAGACCTGGATGGCAAAGCTCACAGCACTGGTTGAGAGATGCAATGGGGTCTGGGAGGAGTCAAAGACAACTCAGAAGACTGTGGGCTGCAGTCTGGAAGAAGGAGCACCCACTCACTGTGATGGGGACATCTGTCTATAGGACATATCTGGGGACCAATATTGCTAGGCCAAGGAAAAGATCAAATTCAAAATCTAAAGTATGGATTTTGTGACTCTGAGAGGGGGAGGGAGGGAGGGAGGCCGGCAGCCCTTGAGTGAAACTATCCTATGTTAGAGACTATGTGGAATGGCTACAATAAACTCTGAGCTGAGGGGATGGAGGTGAGGACATCAGTGGGTCAGATGATTAGTGAAGCAGGGCACGACACAAAAAGGTACTGTCAGAAGACAGAAGCAATACGTTCACCTGAGGCAGAATTCACAAGATGGTAACCATCAAGCCTCTTCCTTCTCATATACTCTTGATCTACACACTGACCACCAGCCTACAATTCATTTCAGCAGTACTAGAGACCTGAGTACCATCAATCATCTCCCATCTCTTATCTCAAATGACTTTCCTCTAGTCACTGGACAGAGGGCTTCTCAGCCAGAGGGGAAAAATGCTTTCCATACTCCTGGGATTCTAAGCAGTAGCTGGTCCAGGGTAAGACACACATTACTCAGCAATGTAGCTGTTAAAGTCTCTGTCAAAGCATCTACGCTATGGTGCTGCCAGAGAACCTGGCAGACTCTCATCTGCAGGAAGTGTTCACAGTTGGTCTTCATACATACAAAATAACAATTCTGTTTGCATCTTAAGGTTTTCTATAGTTTTGATTTTCAGAAAAATTTGATCTTAGAAAATTTTCCTAAAATATTTTTCAAATTATAACTGCAATTCCATCCTCAATGCCTGAAGTTCAGCCCCATTCCCAGTAGAATACACACAAACAAAATACCTTCACTTTCATCTACAATTCATTTTGGAGGAGAAATGGAGGAGTAAGGAGATTCTGAGCAATTAAAACTTCCAATCCCTACTTCTCATGTAATACCCAGATGTAGAAGCAGCTCCTTGCTAAGTAGTGAAGAAATGTTTAGGGAAAAGCTGACAGGTTTACTATGTTATTTGTCTAATCCTTAAAGTGTTAAAAGGTAACTAACAACAAGAAATGTTCTAGTTATTACTTGTGGGGAGTTGGATAAAAATCTCATGGACAGTTACTTTGTATGGAGCTATTGGTCTAGAATGGTGCTTTATTATCCATCCAGAGGGTGCATGATGATCACCTGGGATTTACTCCTGATGACTTATTGTTATACCCAGAGATTAGTGTAACTGCCAACCTTCACCAGAGGAGCTTCTTTTAACAGTGGATGGTGACTAACACAGAGACTCAAAGTGTTCAGGTGTAGAGAATAAAGGATTGTGAAATGCTCAGTCTGAAATGGGACATCTACACCACACCCTCTCCTCCGAGGCTCAGATACTATGATAGAAGAGTCTAAGAGCCAGAGACAGTGGATAGTGCAAGAAAACTTTCTTCTGGACACAGCAGGGCATTGTACATATGAGCTCACAGCAGCTATGACAGCATGCATCAGATCTGCACAGACTCAAGCCAGACACAATTTCAGAATGGAAAAGGGTGGTAAGCAAGAAACCACGCCCCCAGTTAAGAAGCTATTGGCAGTTGATAGCTGTTGAGAGAGGGAGAGTCAATTTTCTTTAAGGGCTGACCACTCTCCAGTGAAGGCCTCACATTCAAGAGTATCTGAGCAGCACAAATTGTGCTTGATGGGCTTAAAAACAAAAAAGGACACAAAGTTGAGTGGGTAGGGAAGGATGGGAGGAAGGAGTGGTCAAAATACACTGTGTGTGCTTTTCAAAGAACTAACAAAAAATGAAAGAGAAAAATAACCAAACAAAAACCGTCCGTCTGTCTGTCTGTCTCTGTTTCTCTCTGTCTCTCTCTCACACACACACACAATAGGGATGGATAGATAGATGGAAATTCCTGCCACAGAGAAGTGTTTCATACAGGTAGAGCCTCAAGCTGGGGCTGAGCATTTCAGAGTGCTGACCTTTGCCCTTTTTTTTGGTTTTTCCGAGACAGGGTTTCTCTGTGTAGCTTTTCTCTGTGGAGCCTTTCCTGGAACTCACTCTGTAGCCCAGGCTGGCCTCAAACTCACAGAGATTCGCCTGCCTCTGCCTCCTGAGTACTGAGATTAAAGGCATGTGCCACCAATGCCTGGCCAGAATCTCATAAATCCTCCTAAACTTATTTCACCCTTATTTTAACTCCTTTCTTAAGAGCAATACAATTATGGTCAAATTCTAACAATGCCAGCTGCATACAATACAGCACTCAAAATTCACAAAAGCAGATTCTGTTCCTCTAGAGACAATTCATCAATAACTACATATAAACAAAGAACAACACTTACCCGGTCCACAGCTGCATTATGATATGGGAGCTCCTCCTCACTGCAGAGAATAACAACATACAGGAAATGGTTGAAATCAGAGCAGATTTTTACTAACTGTATCCTACAGGCATGTATTATATGCAATATGTCACTATAAGAGCTGCGTTTCATGTTTTCATTCCACTGAATTCAACAGAAAATAATGGCTGGTCTACAGTAACATCCCTCATCTTCAAACACAGTAGTCAGTATCCTACAGGGAGCAATTCAAGTAAGTCTCACTAGCCACGGCCTGATACACTAAAGTCGTAGCTAGCTAAGGCTGCCATGTCGAACATTTTTATCATGGCAGAAAATACTGTTGGAGAACACTGCCCTAGACCAGGGTTCAGCAACTCCTGTCACAGTAAATACTGCATGTTCTAGGCTTTGTGGATCACATACTCTTTCTCCCAACTACTCGGACTCTAGTGAGAGTGTGATAGTACTCACAAATGAGAGGCAAGCTAAGCTCCATAGAACGGCTACAAAACCAAGTGGTGAACTAGATTTGGCCTTGACACATAGGTCAGGCCGCCATTCTGTGCCCTAGACTGTCACTTTCACTCTTGGATCCAACCACTGCCTAAAATAAATTACTGTTTAAAATTTTGCATGAAGGAAAAAACGGAGCCAAGCCTAGAGGAAAAGGACTGAAATCCCAGCTAATCAAGGGGCTGAGTAGAGGAAAAACACCAAATTCAACAACGTCCTGGGTTTCAGGGAGTGCAAACGTGCCTGGACAACCTGGTGAGACCCCATCTCAAAATAAACTAAAGAGTGAGAGTTGTGGGAGCAGGGGACACGGCTCAGTTCGCAAAGTGCTTGCTATGCAAGCGTGAGGACCTGAGTACACGCGCACGCACGCACGCACGCACGCACGCACGCACACACACCATGGTGGCATTCACTAGGGAGGCAGAGACAGATTTCTGGGGTTCACTGGCCAGCCAGCCTAGTCTAGTTGACAAGTCCTAAGGTACAATGAGAAACCTATACCAGAAAAAAAAAATTCAGGTTGATGGCTTCTGAGCAACACCCAAGGTTGACCTCTGGCCTATACATACATGCATACACACATGTGAACATTTATACACATAAATCCATACATGTGCCTAAGTGTGTATGCACTCAAGAGTACACACACACACACACACACACACACACACACACACACACACGCACACACACAAATACACACGAAGGCTGAAGATGTAATTCAGTGGTAGGGTATGGTATGTGCCTGGCAAGAATGGGGCCCTAGGTTTAATAACCAATATCAAAAAGAGAAAAGAAAAATTGGCTTCCAATGGACTTGTGAATTAAAAGGAAACTTACACTTTTAGTCTGTAAAATAAAGCTTTACTGTCAAAACTTCAAACGTATTTTTTTAATATAAAAAACCCCACCATTTCTCTGGCTCGTGTATTCTATCACCTCTAGCATTAAAATATCCTGAGACTCTTATCTTAACTGTCAGTAATAAAGTATTTCACATAAACAAAGCTGATTTCAGCAGCTTTCTCAATAGTATGGACTTTTGGCAACAATATGTGCATATTCTTGTTTCTGTTTTCTTTTGACATCAAGTGGCATGACTTTTAAAAAATGACAGATTAGTATTCAAGAGCTAGCTTTTTTTTTTATGTCATTCTTTGCTTCTCTGAAGAGTCCTCAGATGAACCATTTAGCCATAGCAATGGAACAGACAAAAGTGGTATAAAAGCCAAAAGAGAATTTAGAGAGAAAACCCAAATCCCTCTTTTCATAGATAAGAAAATAAACATTTTCATTTAGTCACTTAGCCTAACACAGAAATAGTCAATACAGCATAATCCAGAGCATTTAAATGATCTTCAGCTATTGTCCGAGTGTACAAAGAAGGGCATGGGCTGAGGAAACAGTTCTCAGAAAAACAGAAATTCTAAGGACTGAATGTAGTCTTCAGCCTTCACGCAAATGACAGCAAGATTGGGTCTTCATATCTTATACCTAGAACTTTCCATGCGGAATCTCGTGTTCACAGACCTTGCCCTCCTCAAGTCTCTGTGCTGGCATAAGCTGAGGCTCACAGCCATCTGAGAACAGAGAATGCCACCTCACTAAGTGCCCATGTGTGTCCAGAATATTCACTGGGACAGCCAAGGTATTCAGTGACACGCCAAATAGATGTGTACTAAAAGGCATGTTTGCTTATGCCAATAATTTGTACCTTTTTCTTTTCTTTCTCTTTCTTTTCCTTCCTTCTTTCTTTTTTCTTTTCAAGACAAGGTTTCTCTGTGTAGTCCTGGCTGATCTGAAACTCACTCTGTAGACCAAGTTGGCCTCAAACTCAAGATCTGCCCACCTCTGCCTCCCAAGTGCTGGGATTAAAGGCCTGCACCACCACACTGGCTCCAACAGCCGGTATCTTGCTACCTAAATCTCCTTCAAGTAGAAAAGAGGAAAGAGCACAGTCTGGAATACACAGCAGAGTATTCCTTCAAGTCAGCAAACCATGGCCCACACACAGGTCAAATCTTGTTTGCTAATTTTGTAAATAAAGTTTTAGTGGAACACTGTCATTCTTCCTCATTTAGACACTGTCTGGGGTTGTTTTCATGCTACAGCAGCAGCGCTGAGTCATGGTGACAAAGACACACCATCCACAAATCCAGAAACACTTAGTACCTGGTTCTTGGTAACACATGACTACTATCCATCCCTTGCTTTAGAGCAGTGGTTCTCAATCTTCCTAATGCTGCGACCCTTTAAAACAGTTTCTCGTACTGTGGTGACCCCAATCATAAAATCATTTCATTGCTACTTCATAACTTCAATTTTAATACTGTTATGAATTATAATGTAAGTATCAGGATATCTGATATTCGATCCCTGTGGTGGTTGTAACCCACTAGTGGAGAGCCGTGGCTTTAGGACCTGCAGACAGCTGGGGACTGCTCAGGGACAGCACTCCGCTGATGCACAGCCCTTCCATATAAACAGTAAGTAAATACAGCAGTAATCAGCAGAGAGACAAAAACTTGAGCGGGCATGTTTTTCATCTGGATTAGGTTTTAAATGTATAGCTTAGTATGTCTGTCATTTCTCAACAATTCACAAGAATATTTCTGTAAATGAGAAATAAACATTCACTTAGAAACCTAATTTGTTAAAATCAATTAAGTTGAATATTTTGACTACAGTTCAATTCTGGTTTTGAAGCAGGTATCTGAGTTTAGATTCAACCAAGTTAAAATTTACATATAAAACCGATAAAAGAATTCTCAAACTTCCTAATCAAAATGGATAATCCTGATAGCAAGAGCACCTTTACTACAGAATAGTAAGCTTCTACAGATCTCAAAGAGCATGGAAACTGTGGACAGTCCACTACATTTTATAAATATACAAATTTGAATAAGCAGTTGAGCATCTGATGCTTAGTGTTAATTTGAGCTTCTCTATTTTTGGTACAGTTTCCTTTTAATTCTTTCTCCTATAAAAACTTGTGACCTAAAAGCATTATTTATTATTATCCAAATACCAAGCATTCCTTGACCAGCAGAGCTGTGGTAGCTAGTTTTGATTAAAACACTGAAGTTCTACAACCGCTCAGGCAAGCTCAGCTCTTCCACTCTGCAGCTGTAACTCCATTACAAGTTGGTTTGCCAATAGCTTCTACACAGATTGTGAACACTATCATCAAACCAAGTCAATCCATATTGTGTTAATTATTGTCACTCCTTTATGTATCAAAACAAAGAATTTAAGTTTCTAGAGCCGTATGAACTCAGCAATAACCAGAAAAGGCTGGGAGGTTGTTCTTTTTATTGTATTAACAATAAATTAAAATCCAATTTCAGTCGCAGCAGCAATCAAGACTTACACATAGCTAAGACAGGAGAGGTGTTCTTTTAATCAAGGTGTGAGAGAAAATAACATCTGTATGCTTACAGCAAAAACTTTATCCAGCAATACGATAAAGTCCACCTACTGTGGCAAACAATAAAAACCACCCGCAGCAAACCTTGGGGAAAGTGCTTTACTCGGAGTAGGCACTGTAACAAAAATCAACTAATAAAGCCTAACATCACACTGAAATCCACTCCTCTGCCTCATCGTTTTCATTTGGACTTTGGTTTTGGGACTCCAACATAAAACAATTTTTTTAAATGAGTGTGACATCATGAGAACTGACACCTATCAGTCTCATTTTCAAAAATATGGTGACCTTAGCTATCTTAGTATTTATGTCAATAGATGTAGCCGTTTCAGCCTCCTATGTAGACATCTCAAAGCACTTATCCTGTATTTCTCACATCTCAAACGAAAGAAAGCAATAACAGGCAGCATCCTGCAGCAATTCAGAACATGGCTCTGGAGTGAGACCTATCCTAGACCCTATCCTAGGAGCTGGCACTGTCAATAAACTTAAGGCAATTTACTTGAGCTCTTTGAACTACAGGTTCACTGTCTAAAAACTAGAGAAAGAGAACCCACTCCAAAGATGTTTGAAGGAGTAAATGCTTACAACACTGCCTGACACACAGGAAGTGTTCAATGAGTACTAACTAATATTATCAAGGTAAGTTATCAACTAACCCCCACCCCCACCCCTACAACCAACTGGACTGTGGCCCAAAATTTAAAAATAAATAAATAAAAACAAACAGGGGGAAAAAACCTGACTACAATATTCCAACTGACAAATACAAGTTAGGGTCTTGGGCAAGAATGTGCTTATTTGTAACACTTAAATTTGTTTCAACTAATAAGAAAGAAAACTTAGGTAATTAAGAGACCCTTTTAGATGATGTACGGGTTTTTCACATGCACTTCATACTATTTGGACTATACTATAATTCTAAAAAACACATTACCATATGGATGGAATGGTCAAAACGATCTAAGTTGCATCCCATCTGCTAAATCAAAAGCTAGTACAGAATCCAGAAATCTTTTGTTTTCAATTGATTCTAATGCACAGACAAATCTGTGACCTACTGAGCTTGAGAGTCTTCATATTCTAATTGTACTTCAAAAGTGGATTCCCATCCCAGTTCTGTACCTGCTTCACACAAACATACATGGCTTCCCATCACAGTTGTGGCTATGTGTGATGACAATGAAGAGGAGGGAGAGGGGGAGAAAGAGGAGGAAAAGAAGGAGAAAAGGGAAGTGGAAGAAAAGAAGAGGGAGAAATCAAAATAATGAGAACAGTAATTTCATTGTAAGCACTGCCCTGTTGTCTAGTGAAGTTCAAAGTCTTCGGATTATAACTATCCAGGAGAAATTTTCAAATAGGCATCATCTCTAAGAATAGTAAGAGCTTTATGAATTATTCCTACATTTGACTTCTTCAAAGCCTCAACACACTTATGATACATAAGATAATTCTGATTCTTTTCTCTAGATGAAGTATGGAATCATTCACTGATGAGAAGCCAGCTGATAGACAAAAAGAATACACATTGCTAAAAGACACACCAATTTAGATAACACGAGGCCCTAAACAAGCAGATTGACATCAGTTTCCAGGATACTTTTACAAGTCAAAACCCTTTAACTGAATTACTTTACAGTAGTCTAGCCCTCCCTCTCTCGAGTCTTTATAGACCATGGTCAAGATAAATAGAGTTCATTTTGAGAAGCAATATCATGATTACATTTACAACTATAAGAACAATCAATGGCATTTATTTCACTGTTCATTTTTAGGCAACACTCATTTTCCAATTGAGAGTTATTTTAAAAATTCATCTATATAAAATTAAATGTTTTTGAATTGTTTTAAAAATATAAACTGTTATCCATATGCATTTAATTCTGCTAAATTATTAATACAACTCATTTACACACTGTGCTCTTTATGAAACACAAAAAGTATAAAGGTTATAGTCTTAACTATGGCTTAATTTTAACCACAGTAGTTAAAAATGCTAGGAACCAAAAAGTATACTAGAGCACTCCTGGAGTCTTAGAAAAATTCTAAATTTACTAACAGATAACCACAGTAAGATTATAACTGAAAAACAACAGCTTTCAACCTGTGTAACTTACTGTAAAAAGCCAAATCTATCAGTGACTTTGTAAACAAGATAATCCGCATCTTCCCAAGGCTCGATTTCTGCACCTTCTCGTCCCTAAAACAAAAGATGACAAGAGGAATTACTGGAAATTTATAATACCGAGTATTTTACTGAGACAGACCAAATACATGAGTATTTTTTAACTCAACTATTTTTGGCAATGTAACCACTGCTCCTTAGTTATTAGCTATGGAAGTTACTGTGTCAGCAAGAACTAACATAGCTACTTCTCCATCAAAAGATGTCCCGAGAGAAGTCAATGAGGACAAGAAAGCTACTGCAGGAGAAACTGACACACCTTAAGTTTTAAAATGAACTATCTAGAACAAGCCTTGCAAGCAACCCTCTCAGAGAAGGCAATGGACACTTTGTTTCTCCACTGCTTTGTCTCCCAACTACACCGGCCCTGAACCCAATCTTATTGCTAAAGCAAAAAATGAGTTCCAAATGGGTGTGGTAACACATGCGTTTAATCCCAGCACCCAGGAGACACAGGCAAGAGGATCTCTATGAGTTCAAGGCCAGCCTGGTCTACACAGTGAGTTTTCCAGGCTAGCTAGAGCTACACAAGACCCTAGACCTTCTCTCAAAACAAAAACAAAAAACAAAAACAAAAAAACAAACAACAACAACAAAACCAAAGATTGTCAAGCCTGAGAGCACTCTTCCATCTGTAGTACTGAACATGCAAGGACTACTTGGCAACGTTGTCCTGCTCTTTGTCCTCCACACTTGCAGAGCACTGTCCCCTGCTGACCCCTTGCAGTTCTCTTCATGCAGTCCAACTCTTTGATGATTCCTTTTTCATGGGTAACTCTTAACTGCTGGTGTACCCCTAATTCTAAATACTCTAGGTACCACTTACTCATCACTAACACTGATGATTTTAGGATTCCCAAATAAAACATATCAACCCTTCAAATTTTAGACTTGTAGACACTTCCATTTAAGTGCATTTTATAATGTCTGCTCCTATGCTTTCCTTCGAGGAGACTATGAACATCCTATGGGCAAGGGCTGTCAGAAATCATTTTTTGTATTATTTTTTTAAAAGGTTTCCCAGGCCCTACCTTAGGCTAACTACATATGGGTGAGTGGCTGCATAGTGGGAGAGAGGTGACTGTAGGTATGGATAAACAGTGCTACTTGCTCATTTTACATTAGCTATTAGTTAACTAGCTATCTAGGTTTTTCATGGGTGATAATAACAACTAACCACTACACTGGGAACTCTGGGAACAAGACTGTTGGAATATTGCCTGTGCTCTTCCCTGGAGGAAGGGCACAGGCCAAGCCTGTTCATTTCATGTTCCTATTATTCTCACAAAATATATATAAAAAATATGTAACTATGTTGAAGTGATGCAGATATAGAACATGGCACCTACAAATAAATGTTATGATTCATTAAAAGAGACAAATAAGGAGAAATTATTGATAACAAATTGCTGATAATCTTTCATATCAAAACCAAGAATGATTCCATGCTAAGGTGACACCAAGGGAGAAAGGGGAAATGAGGAGGAGGTTTAAGTGGGAAAGGGGAAGGGGTAAGCAGAGAGGAGGGACAACCAACACTACGGATATCTGTAAGGGCCACAAAGAATCTGCTCTTCTATAAACACCTCCCTGCTGGCTAGCTTTCTTAGAATCGGGGAGTGCTATGTAGGAGGAGAAGAGATCAGCAGCCTGACCCAGCTCTGAACTCTGAAAGCTACAATAACGAGCAGCCTGGCAATACAGGCCCATGAGTGCAGTAGTGGCAGGAGTGTTATGGGGCAGTTCCGGCTCACAGCTGCAGGACACTCCATCACTGGGGTTAGGTAAGGGCAGGAACCCGAGGCAGGAACCCAAGGCAGCAATTGTGAAAGCAGGCTGGTTGCTGACTGGCTTTCCGGCTTAACTAACTATTCTTATTATATAGCTTAGGACCACCACCTGAGGAATGGGACCTCCCACAGTGGGATGGACCCTCCTGCATCCATTAACAATCAACCAATCCCTCACAGACATGCCCACAGACCTGGTTATACCTGGTTATACCATTCCTCAATTAAGGCTTCCCTCAGATAACTCTGGGTTGTGTCAAGTGGACTATTAAAGGTCACCAAGAAAAAGGAAATCAACTACTTTCTAATTTTATTTCAGGCCCACTTCACAGGAGGAAACACATGCCTGGTAAAGTAAGTCGAACTAAGAATCCACAGCTGGGGCGTTCATGTGCCCCAGGGGTGAACCAAACACTACCACTTTACTAAATGACACAGTATCAAACTACCTTCTACCTATGTATCTCTCTATACCCACAGATGATTGCAGCTTTCAATCCTCATCAGAGAAGCTTCTTTCTGTTCAACTGTTAATGCAGAAACTCACTACTGGTCAAAATGCAGTCAGGAAGTGTTTGAGGGGTGCTCAATCATGAATGGACTCTCTATATCACCCCTTCTCCATGGTTCATGAACATTGTGGAAGAAGGGGCCAAAAGGTTGTTAGAGCCAGAGGTCAAGGAAGAAGAGGATAAAACAGTGTCTTCTGGGTATAACCAAGTCCAATGTACTCAAGAGCTCACAGCAGTTGTGGCTGCCTGCATAATATCTAGCCAGTCAACATTCCAGCAAGGAGGAGTGGATCGTAAGCCCCCACCCTGAACTAAGGAACTGTTGACAGGTGATGGATGCCAGGAGAAGAAGAGTCAGTTTCCTTTAGGGGTGTGGTATATGGGCAAGGAAGGAAGGAGGGAGGGAAGGAGGTAGTTGGGAGTAGGAATAAGAGGTGCGGAGTGGGTTTGGGAGGAGTTAGGCAGAGGAATAGGGACGAATATGAGAAAACACATTGTATATATGTATGACATTCTCACAGAATTAATAAAATATATCAGAAAATGGAAAAATAGATTTCATTCTGACATATAGGTAAAATGCTCGTTAAAATTAAATTTATATGAAACATAAATACAAGAATCTGAAACTTATAGTAAATTCATAGAGTATATATAAACTATTCATACAAGAATATTTAATTCTATATATCCACTCTCTCAAGTATTTAAGTAGCTGCTGTAAGTCAAAGATTGTTCCAAGTATTTAGTTTTCAGAACTAAAACAAACAAAATCAATTCCTGGCCCCAGAGAGTTTCTTTTCTAGAAGGAAGAACAGATAAAAGCACAACACTGGTGTTGCTGGTGTGAGGATGGAAACAGAGTGCCAGTGGATAGCACAGGGATACAGCAGATAAAAGCACAACACTGGTGTTACTGGTGTGAGGATGGAAACAGAGTGCCAGTGGATAGCATAGGGATACAGCAGATAAAAGCACAACACTGGTGTTACTGGTGTGAGGATGGACAGAGAGCCAGTGGATAGCACAGGGATACAGCAGATAAAAGCACAACACTGGTGTTACTGGTGTGAGGATGGACAGAGAGCCAGTGGATAGCACAGGGATACAGCAGATAAAAGCACAACACTGGTGTTACTGGTGTGAGGATGGACAGAGAGCCAGTGGATAGCACAGGGATACAGCAGATAAAAGCACAACACTGGTGTTGCTGGTGTGAGGATGGAAACAGAGTGCCAGCGGATAGCACAGGGATACAGCAGATAAAAGCACAACACTGGTGTTACTGGTGTGAGGATGGAAACAGAGTGCCAGTGGATAGCACAGGGATACAGCAGTTGCAGATCACATTCAGAAGGGAGGATCTGAGGAAAGATATGAATGGAGTGGGCAATGGGGTCTTCAGAAACCCAGGATACAAGTACTCCAGGAAGGAAACAGCCAGAGTATAAGCACAGAGGCGGGAGCAAGTCCATGTGCTGGAAAACAGCAAAAGAGAAGGGAGGCAAAAAGGAGAGAGAGAACTCACAGAAATCAGAGAAAAAAGGGTGGAACTCAATGTTCTCACAAAACAACTCCTTGTTATCTTCCTTCTCCAAAAAGCACACCCTGTTCTATTTATAAGGATTTTTTTTAATAAAACCTACTCAAAGAATAAATATAGATACTTACTCTGTCATATTTAGCAACTATTTCAGCTCGTTCCTGAGCAAGCTTGAGTGCTACATCCTGGTCCGAATCTGTGGAGAGATCAAATTTAGATGGGCTATTATCCTGAGAATAATAAAGTTAGTCATAAAACTAATAAAACATAAAAGCAATACTGCCTACAAGGAGAAAGCAATAAAATCAAAATGATGAGTTAGGTGCAGCTTTAGAATACCAACTGACCTATCACTTCAATACTATGCATAAATTCAAAGAGTGTAAATTTAGTAATACAGCAAACACTTCGCAGACAACAATCTAAGACCCTGCTATGGTCTTAATTTCAATGAGCTGTGACCCTCACACATACACCTCCATGTCTGAGCATCTGGCCTTGAGCTGGTGGTGCTGTTAGGAGACCAGAACCTTTGGGACACAGAACCTTGACTGGCAGATGGGGTTGGGGTCACAGGAGCAGGCCTTGAACACAGAGCCCAGCCTAGCCCCTCTCTCTGCTTGCTGATTTAGCGCCATTTAAGAGGGCTCTGCCACCCTGACTTCCTAGCCATTCCCCAGAAACCATAAGCCAAACTAAACATGTCTTTCCCCACGCTGTTTGTATGAGGTATAGTATTTGCCCCAGTGACAAGGAAAGTAACTAACACAGCACTCAAGAATCAACTTTGAATTTAAAATTTCATAGAAACAGGAATGGAAACTGAAATGGAAAGCTCTTAGGTTTTCAGACAGGGGATTTAACTGGGAAGTGAGAGTCAAGGGAATGCAGAGGGAGAGAGGGGGAGAAAAATAAACAACACTAAGGACACTAAGAGCCATAGAGGACATTATTTTATGTTTGCTTCAAAATAAAATATGTATAAGTTGTCCTAGTTTGCTTTCTGTTGCTGTGATAAAACATTCTGACCCAAAACAACTTGGGGAGTATGCTGATTAGGTGCTTTGGTTTGTTTTGTTAACCTGACATAAACTAGAGATACCCTAAAGAGGAACTCTCAATTGAGAAATAGTCTCCATCTGATCAGTTTGCATGTCAGTGAGGCATTTTCTTAATTAATGATTGATATGGGAGGAGCCAGTCCACTGTGGGCAGTGCTACCCTGGGCAGGTGGTTGTGGGTTGTATAAGAAAGCAGACTGAACTAGTGACAGAGAGCACCCCTCCTGTGGTCTCTGCTTCCTTACATCCCTCAGTGACAGACTATGACATGGAATAAACACTTTGATCCACAAATTGGTTTTGATCTATGTTTCATCACAGGAACAGATAGGTAGGTAGGTAGGTAGGTAGGTAGGTAGGTAGGTAGGTAGGTAGGTAGGTAAGTAGGTAGGTAAGTAGGTAGGTAGGTATGTACACACATACGTACTACGTACATACATAATACATATATACATACATACATACATACTCACTCCAGGTACCACAGTAAAAATAAAGGACAAATCAGAGATTGTGTAAAAGGTATTACAATCAAGGAGAAAAGACAACATTGTTCAAATAAAAAACCTGGGCAAACATCAGGAACAAGAAATTCTCAAGAGCTACAGCTGTGCTCTGAGTGCTGGCAGACAGCAAGACACTGCACCGAGCTCCTTAACAGTCCTTGCAAAAAAATTCTCACAGCACAATAAGACAAGTATCATTATTAACCCTGTACCAATCATACCCAATCATGAGGCTTAGCGATACTGAACAAATTGTCCAATGCCACAAAGCTAGTAAAAAGCAAAGCTCAAAATCAAAATTAGACAGTCCTAACTGTATAATCATCAACTTTAACCACTGTTTCATAAAAACAATTCAAAACACACAAAAAAGATGGCAGACAGAACATACATATACATTTTTCCCTAAAATGCTATTGCTATGACAATTTAGGGACTCTTGAAACCCCTCCCTTAAAGGGTTGCCATTATAGTTTGGATATGAACTGTCCTTCAGAGACATGGGTTGAAAGCTTGGTTCCTGGCTGAGTGGACCATTGAGAGAAGTGAATGGATTATGAGGACATTAACCTCACCCAAAGATTAATCCATTGATGAGTTCACAGCTGAATGGGTTTTTAGGAGGTCGGGCCTATTCATAGGTCACTTGTAGCTGGAGTTTGTGTTCCATATCAGAGTCACTGGGCATGCTTTTGAAGGATCTATCTTGTCCCAGGACCCTTCTTCTTGCTCTTTCTCTCTGTTCAACATATCCTTCAACCATGATGTGGCCACAAGTCAACAACTGTGGAGCCAGCCAACCACAGACTGAGATTCACAACAGTAAGCCAAAATAAATATCCCATTGAAGCTGTTTATCGGGGGCATTTTCTCGGTGATAGGAGAACTGACCAATGCACCTTGGAAACAGGAACTCCTGAGGAGAGGGCAATGGTGAAGGGCTGTGTGGCAGAGGTGAGTGCGGGGCAGTGAACCAAATAGGAGTAGGAAAACAAAGCTAACACTGGAAACTGAAGACGTAGGAACAGTATTATGGCATTTCACTTAGCACAGGGAAGTAAACAGAGAATGAAATCTGTCTAGGTGATGCAGAGTGATCATTCCAAATGCGAAGGTACTGTACAAGTAAACTTGTTTCCAAAGCAAGTATTATACACTGTGCATCTTTATATTGACGTATAGCTCTAACAAAAATAAAATCTAAATTTATAGGGTTGGAGAGATGGCCCAGTGGTTAGAAGCATGTTACTCTTGCAGAGGACCTGGGTTTAGTTCCCAGCACATACATGCTTGCTCAAAACTATCTGTAACTCCAGTTCCAGGAGATCCAACCCCCTCTTCTGACCTCATCAGGCATCAGGCATACACATGGTGCACATATATATATACAGGCAAAACATTCAGACACATAAAATAATTCTAAAGAAACAAAATCTAAATTTACAGCAAAAACTAAAATATGGGGAGAAATCAGCCTCAATAATTACAGAAATAGAGTTTGAAAAATCTCACTTTGCATGCACTTAGACTCAACAATAGCAAAAGTGCTGATAATACTCACAAAAGCCAGAGGTCATTTGTAGTTCAGGACACAAGACTAAACATATAAATGTATATACAAAAGCTTTCTGGAAAGTAACTGGACAGTCAGAAATCTTACAAAGAGACATATCCTTTACCCAACATCCTATCTCTTGGGATTTAGGTCAGTAAACAAGTACAGGTTATTCATAATAGTAAAAACCAGCAAAATAGGCACTGGTACATTTGGTTAAAGTTCTTTTCCTCAGGAAAGAAACCCATTTCTTTCACATTTCTCAGAGTACAAATGTTAATAAGCTCTCCCTTCAGTGTGAGTATAATAATAAGTAAATAGAATGAATCTATATAGTAACCAAATGCACACAAGTTGTTCAGATGTTCACAACAGACTAATGCAAAGAGAAGTCTGAGATAAGCATATACACACCATCATCCTATGCCCCTCTGACACTCAGCTCTGAAACAACAGACTCCTACCTCTCCTGAAGGGAGAAAGTTGTTAGTGCGACACTCAGCTCTGAAACAACAGACTCCTACCTCTCCTGAAGGGAGAAAGTTGTTAGTGCGACACTCAGCACTGAAACAACAGACTCCTACCTCTCCTGAAGGGAGAAAGTTGTTAGTGCGACACTCAGCTCTGAAACAACAGACTCCTACCTCTCCTGAAGGGAGAAAGTTGTTAGTGCGACACTCAGCTCTGAAACAACAGACTCCTACCTCTCCTGAAGGGAGAAAGTTGTTAGTGCGCAGAAATTAAACTCAAGCCCACTGAGCTCCAGGAGTGCTATCAGAGCTGCTAAACATTTCCAGCAGACAAGTGTTTTCCTAAGATATCTCTTACAGCAGCCCTTAATTCCCACTACGAGCCCCAGGACTGTCAGCAGATTTCTGACAACACAAGAAGGAAAAGCTTTAAAATGTGAAAGAAAGAACAGAAGAGGAAACAATGTGGGCAGGAGCTGAAATGTCAATAATCCAGAAAACGTGGGCAAGCCACTGTCTATGAACCTTTACTCCAATCACTACCAGGCTAAGACCTCTACAAGGGAAGACCCAATTGTCTAATAGAGATCGTTCTGGCACTGGATGGAAATGCATCCTGATTTCTAGAGAGAATGATCATGTACTTTATTTAACATGAGCAAAACAGTTTACTCAGCCAGTTGGTGGTGATGCACAACTTTAATCCCAGCACTTGGGAGGCAGAGGCAGGTGGATTTCTGTGAGTTCAAGGCCAGCCTGGCCTACAGAGCAAGTTTCAGGATAGCCAAGGCTACACAGAGAAACCTGTCTCAGGGTGTGGGGCAGGGGAGGGGGAGGTTTACTCTAGCAAATAAGTTTTCAGAATTCCCTTATACATGCCCTATCCTTGTATGTCTCTCTGGGAAGAAAATTTATTAACATTAATGAACGTATTCTAGAAATAAAGTACACTAAAGGCCCACCTAACCTTGTAATTTATAGCCAAATGTGGTTCTTTGAAGAAACTAAAGGAAATACTAGCTTTTCTACTGCTGAATTTGCAGACATTAGTAATTCACACTGCACAGTCGTCACCTATAGCACAGGGGCCAATCTGCTGAAACTGTCTTTCCTGCTCTCTAGTCTCAGTTGATTGGCTTACGGCATACAATAGATTGCTTATTTAACACTTCCACTGTGAGAATAAAGAGTTTACCCCAAAGCTTTGGGCACAAAACCACCAATAGCCACCTTGTATCTGTACAAGTATGCAGAAGTTTGGGTAACTCCTGAACAACGACAGCTGTGCTACTCAGCTCTTCATCAAATAAAGTGCAAACAATCTGCTATCCCATTATTTACACTGTAACTTCATGTTCTACTTTCATGATAAATCCATAAAAATGTTTATTTGAAAAAAAGTCTGTTGCCAAAATATTATACAATTTAAGTACACTTCAACATGGCTATTAAAATAAGTGTATGTAAAGAAAAATTCCATATCCTTAAAAATGAAGCCATGTGGAGAAATATGAGAAATAACTATTTTAAACAGCCTCCTTACTTACAATGTTAGTTTAATACTCAAGTATATAGGAAATACCTTTTGGCATAAATTTATGAAAGAAAATGACAACTATAGTATTTTCAGAAGCATTTTAAAAACTGACATTTGATGTCTCAAATCCCCCCCAAACCTTTAAGAGTAAGTATCCACTTGAACTACGTTCTTTAAAAACACACATTACAACATTACTAAATTTCAAATTCAATCCGGTAAGACAACACTGACAGCAGACTGCCTTTTCCTTGTGAGTACTTAAAGAGGTGAGAAGTAGAGAGAACACTATCCACTTTAAAGTACTTTACCCTTCGTTAGATAATCAGGCTGGCCTTGGAAGATGACAGCTGTTTCAGTCCTCATAGAAAAGTGATCTACTCCAAGGTTTCCTTACTGTGAGAGAGTGTGAGATGGTACCCCAGACATTCTGCGGCCGACGGAAACAAAGGAGGGGGTGCGGCTCTACTGTGAAAGCGGTACAAGAGAGGACGCTTAAAATGCATCCTTTCTTTTTCCAAACGGGCAAAGGCCTCCCTGTGGTTACATGGACTTCAGTACTCAAACAAAGATGAGATTTGTTGAGAGGAAAAATATGTCTTTCAGGCTGAATCCCAACTAGGAGCCTCAGCAGCCTACACCCAGCATTCCATCTCACAGCAAACAGGCTTTCCACAAGCATGCCACTCTTTACACATCAAATTAGCCACATTCTCAATGCTTTCAACAAAAGTTGTCATGAAACACACATACACACACAGACAAATGATTTAAATCATAAATTAAATCTAAGATGAAATACTTTTTGAGTTCACTTTATATCTTAGCATATTTTAATGTGAAAATGCCAGGCCCTGATTCATATTATAAACATATGCTAAGGTTCATATTAATATATAAGGTTCATATTCATATAAAAACATGCTCCTGGAAATGGAACTTTTAAAAAGAAATTAAAGTTTATTACACTTTTTTGGGGGGAAGAGAAACATAAACATCACAGCAGCACCAGTGTGGAGGCCAGAGAACAACTTGTAAGAATTCTGTCTCTTCTTCCATCATATGGATTCCAGGGATTGAATTTAGGTCATCCAGCTGAACCTGGATGAGGGCGGGTACCTTTACTCACTGGGTCATCTTGTGAGCCTATGTTCCAAACATTTTTAATAAACCACATACTTGTAATGAAACTTTTATTCTCTTTTATCTATTTTCCCCTCACTACTATTGTCTCTTTAAATGGGAAGAGACCTCTAATTTGAAAGCCATTTTGCATAAATTAACAGCCCTGTTACTTTTTTTGCATGCCTAAGAACTTTAAGTACACTGAACTAGACAGTCATGCATTAAGTTTATGCTCCACTTAGGGCAGTGATAATATCCAACAACAAAAGCTCTGAAAAGCACAGGAAGAAAGGAAGAGGTCAAGTCATACACTAAGGAATGAGAATCTGACTGACATCAAGCTTCTTATCGGCTAGAAGATAATGAAGCACCATTTTCAAAGTTCTGAGAAAAACTATCATGAACTTAGAATTTTACAACACAAATGAGGAAAAATAAATGCGCTTCTAGATATTACAAAGTCACATCTGAGATAAGTTGAAGAGTGTTTTCCCATCAAACAACTGATGTTCACAGCCTAATCCCTAGAGCCTATGAAGCACCACAGAGAGAGGGTCTGCACACAGATGAACTAGGGATTTGAGGAGACTAACTCTAACTGCACAGGGAGGCCCAATTTCACAAGAATCCAGAATAAGAGGAGGAAAGCTGGCCAACAGCAGAAGCAGTAGCTTGAGAGTGGCAGTCCCAGAAGATGAAGATGAAGGGACTCCTAGTGTCCTCTGGAGACTCCAGAAGGAATCGATCTCACTGACCAGTAATCACTGGCTTTCAGGCTTCGGGCTCTAGAACTATAGAGTAAAGCTAGACCATTTGAGGCACGTGGCAATTTGTTTCAGCAACTTAAAAATGCAGGTTTCACAGTTTGCTACCTCTCTACTACTTCTTTCTAAAGCAATTTGAGAATACAGAAAGACAATACAACAAAACAAACGAGCAAACTAACAAAAGCCACTGGCACACTGTCAATCTGTAGTCAAGACTGTGAACTTCCTCTTCCATGAAGCCTTGAACCTGGGCCCTGGTCTTCATCCTAGTCTCAGCCTCTCCAGCCCACTGTAAGAGGAATCTTGCAAACTCAGTTTGGTACAGATCCCTCACCTACACAGGTGGCCGGCCTGCCTGGCCTTCGGAGAGACTCCTGTTACGTTTATCTCTTAAGTCATTTTCTAGGCACTGAACACTGCCACTGCCCCGCCCCATCACAAATTAGTCAATTTAAATCCTTATTATATTTGGAAATGAGTTTGATCTAGAGTCTCTTCTCCACAGTGATAATCTTGACACTGGTTTTAATAGTCCTAAACAAAACATTCCTTACCTTTTAAAAGAAGTATAAAATAATTTTCTTTCTACAGAGTCAAAAACAGAAAACACGGGATCCAAGAAATCACAAGAGGCAACAGACATTTCCCTGTGCCAAACCCATAGCTGCCCAGAGAGCAATCTACATTAGAACAGAGAATCCAAGATGCTTTCATGAAGTTCATCCCATCCAAGTAACCTCAAGATCATCACTGTAGAGAATGTGAACCAGGAGAAGCCGAAGGAACGAATCGATGGGCAACCATGACAAAAGGCACGGTGAAAGCTGAGGAGGCAGAAACTCCTAGAGAGCAGAGGACAGGGGCTGCCACAGGGAGGGAAACAGTCATCTTACTAAGTCCAAAGCCAAGCAGTCACCAGAGACCCCTCAACCTAAGAGAAATAGAACGGCCTGCCTGGAGCTGCTTGTGCTTCAGTTTCTCAGAACTTGATTTTCAATTGAATCTAATGATCTTTTTTCCCCTAAAAGAATGTAAACAAGTTTTGTTTTTTGTTTTTTGTTTTGTTTTACTTATACTGAGAGCTCCTCCATCTTTCTACCAAAATCAATAGTTCTTGTAAGTAATGATTTTAATAACTTATGGTGATTTTCTGATTGGACCATAAACCATGCTGTACCAAAAACGGATTGGGGGCTCTTGCAGTGGATTTGGATTTAGTTCCCAGCCACCCACATGGTAGTTCACAACCAAACATAACTCCAGTTCCAGGGGATTAAATACCCTCTACTGACCTCTGCAGGCACCAGGGACACACGTGGGGCACATACAGACGTGCATACATATACTCAGACACATAAAATAAAAGTGAATAAATCTTAAAAACTATGTTTTTTTTACATGTTTAAATGCTAAGACCTTAATAACTTCAGCATTTACTTTGCCATGCTCTCAATCCAAAGCTAGAACGCTCAAGCAGAAGTAAATAGATTACATTTGAAGTACAACTAAAAACAAATCAAGACAAAAGACCCTGAGGGGTCACCAACTCTGACTTGTGGTTCAGTGCAAAATGAAATGAGTGTGGACACCCACAGCTGCTCTCCCAAGATGGCTTACTCTGAAACAGCATCCAGGTCTATCTCGAGCAAGGGCCTCTGCAGGGAATCCTCTACAAAGCACTGCCCAATGTGCCCCCTGCCCTTCACTCCCCTTTACTGCCGGTTTAACACATCAACACAGTCCACTTCCATATATCTCAACTGGTAACTCCACATTACACAAATGTCTTCCCAAAATGTGCAACTTCAAGAAAACTTTTCTCTCCTCCCTTCTTCCTAAACTCATATGTTAATCTTAGAAAAATCACTTGGCTTCCTGCCCTCTCTCTTATGTTCACTTTGGAACAACAAAAGATTCTAATTAAAATTGCAATTATAAAAATAGTACAAGTAACCATGGGAAGGGTAAGAAAGCCAGGGAATGATGATATATGAAAGGACCAGTGTCATAAAGCCTACAATCCTCAGAAACAACCGAATGTCCCCCCAAACAGCCATGTTTCCACATCCATTTCACATACATCCCTCTGCATCAATAAGCAATATCTCATATAATAAAAGCATACCAAAGAAATATGCCTAAATGCTTTAATATTATCTTTTTGTTATCAGTGAATGCCTTACCATTGCATTCAAAATATTCCTTACATTACTGTCAGAATTATTATCAATCAACATTACCATTGTGTCATACTTTAAATATTTTTCATTAAATTTACAAAATACCTATATGCAAACCAATTTCTATTAGGAGTTCAAATGCCAAAGGCAAGCAGATTTTGGAGGCTGGGGGACCACTGTTTTTCCTCTTCCCCAACAGTGACCCAGCAGCACAGCTGGGGCTCAAGGGCAGCAATCAGGCTGCAGCTCCCGCTTCTTTAATATTTGTCACATTATTGTTCCATTTCCTTCCAATTGGTCCTCAGCTGTCACCTTAGACAGCCTTACCAGTCCCCACACCCTCTGTGTGGTAGGAATAAAAAGATTTAACAGTTTATAACAGGTGAGTTGTTTGTAAGCACACAGGCTTAAGATAAGTGAGAGCAGGGTAAATGCCCAATACCTTAAACATAAAGCATCTAACATCGGGTAGATAGTCAACATTTCTATAAAAATAAGTTAATTTTTAACAATTCCTGAAAATGCTTCTATAACTTACTTCCCAACACCTAGAAAGAAACAAAATAAATTTCTGAAAGCCCTAAAAAAAAACAATTGCTGATAAGGACTCATTATAAGAGAAGATCTTTTTTCCCCCACTCAACTAAATCAAAACCTCAGCTGTAGGAGACTGCTGTACACTGCCCATTTTCCTAAAGAGAACTGGCTAGTGCTTTTGGTCTCTAGATTTCCACATAACTACAGAAGTTTAATGACATTAGTTTACATGTCTCTTCTACTAACTCTAATCCCCATGAACAGAAGACAGTCTCTCTTCCATGTTGGTCTCTTTGGAATCTATCAGTGTCTCATACATGTTTTCCACTACAAAAGTGTATTTCTGCTTTCTCTTACATATTTACTCTATTTTAAAATTCTGTTTATAGCCAGTATTTACATTTTTATGGGCTCTAACATTTAGACACAAGCAGACACAATTTCTTTAAATTGGCACTTCTGATTATTTACAAGTCCTTCACAAAGTAGGGCACCTGGGAAGGATGGGCACCTGCGCCTTGTCTGTAGTATTTATACTCCACCTACTTCCTCCGTGCCTCCTCCCCTGTGTCTTGTTCAGTCTCACTTTCTCTACCTCAAGGCTCCATGCTCCCCCGGGCTCCCATAAACCTTCAGGTCCAGTGGAAAGCTTTCATCCAGGGCAACACCTAGAGCCTTCTCCCACACTCCCCTCTCTCTACTTTCCAGGGAACAAAAGGATGTTTAAACAGCCAACTCATGCAATGAGCCTATGCAGGATTGTTTGGCTCGGCCTGGGAGGAGGGGACTAGACCTACCTGGACTGAGTCTACCAGGTTGACCTCAGTCTGTGGGGAAGGCTTTGCCCTGGAGGAGATGGGAATGGGGGGGGGGGGGGGGGGGGGGGGTTGGGGGGAAGGTGAGGGGGACGGGAGGGGGGAGAACAAGGGAATCCGTGACTGATATGTAGAACTGAATTGTATTCTAAAATAAATTAATAAAAAAAAAAAATCACAAAAAAAAAAAAAAAAAAAAAAAAAAAGGATGTTTAAAGTCAAGGATCCAAAAGAAGCATGGGAGAAGGCTGGCCGGCTCCTACTTGTCTCTCAACCTCTGTCTCCAGGCACCTGCTGTCTCTGCTCTGCTCTGCCCTCCTCCCTGTTCAGGAAGGTACCTCCCCCATAGGAAGGCTTGGGAGCGCCTGGCTGTGTTAGTCACTCAATGAATAAGTTCATCTAAGTGAAGCAGAGTGAAGGAGCCACTGGCAAACCCAGTGGTATGTCTTCCAGTCAGCCAGTGGAGGACAATCTGGGGCTTACTTCTTAAGACAAAACTGAATCACAACCAGAAGCCTCAAAATCAGACTAGAACTCCTCCACTTTGTACAATGATTCACAGAGAAAAGGGAAACAAAAGGATGTAATAATATTTAAAGACCATTACTACTGATGAGAAATAGAATTACTAACTGTTGAATATGAATGTGACTCCCACCTCTGGGGGCAGGGCTGAATGACACATTGCCAACACAAGATGTTTATGATATTACAACCAAGACAAGATATGAGTCACTTCACTTACTTTGCCTCGCCTACTGTTGCTAACAAACTCAAGATTATACCTTAACTGTTTTTACAGCAGGGTGATTGTCTCGATAGATGGCACAAGAGCAGTTTGCAACAACTCCTTACTTGTGGATGTTCCGGAAGCTGGTTACTGAGCTATTACCACCTGACACATACTGTGCTAGCTTTAACATGCATAACCTCACTCCCTATAACGACAACCTACACGTTAGCTTATGACCTAAGTCCAGTTTTCACATGGGAGACTGGAATGGAGAGGTTAAACAATTCAGGTCAGACAGGAATTAAGCTACAGAGCAGGACTGAAATCCAGGCTGTCTGCTTCATTGCCATGTTTGTAACCACCTCGCATGTTTGTCCAAGTATGTTACGGCAATCTTATTACATACAGCTCCTCCTACTGCCACTGGTCCTTACAACACTTTCCTTAGAAACAAATCTGAAACTCTCAATCCACTTGCCTCCATCTCATGAATGCTAGATTATAGGATGTCCTACCATGCCCAGTTTTTCGCCTATCAGTCCTTACAGTTGTATTCTAGATCCAATAGCCTTCTAATCTCACCAAATTGTTGGTCATTTATGCAAAATGGAGACTAATAGTGTCTAAAGAATGTAAGAACAACTTACACATATTCTTTGGGATAGCAACCATGCCTTTCTATTATGTTTTAAGTTAGGGGTTTAGGATAAACACAGAAAATAACAAAAAGTAGCAAAACTTTGACAAATAATCACCTGATGTATAAAGTAAACACCACGCTTTTGGTTGATACTGAATCAACCACCCTCACAATTACAGGAAGATGCTCCTGAATCTATTTCATTTACTCTCTTTCTACAGCTATTCCCAGGACATTCAGAAAGGAAGCACATACACTCACAGTCACGACAATAAAAACTTGTACTGAATTTGACCCTGCATGCATTAATAAAAAATAATGCAATTGGAGATTTTATTTGCAAGGCGTTGTTGATGTTGTTTCAGCCAAGTCTCACAACACAGCCTAGCTGACCTAAGCCATTACTACAGCCCAAGCTGTCCTTGAACTCAGGATCTTTCTGCCTTAGCCTCTCAGTACTGGGATTAAAGGCATGTGCCACCACTGCAAGCTATAGATATAAGAAAAAGGAATGGAAGGTGATTTGTAGATTGCTTACTCCAATAGCACACAATTCCAGACAGTTTGGAAAACAAACTTTCAATCAAATATTCTATTTTCAATTCTTTTAAAAATGGTGTGTAAAAGCCAAACTCTGCCAAAACAGACACACACTGCCTACTACAATTAAATATGAAGAGAGAACTGCATTGCCATGCTTTGAAGTGTCTAAGCATCGGTCCCTAGTTCAAACTGGAGCATAATGCCATCAAAGTCAGTATTCTGATAAAAAAAAAAATGATTCAATGAATCAATGTATTCTTGTCACAAGAAAATGTCACCCAATTACTTTTTTTTAAGTGCTCTAGGGGCTGGAGAGATGGCTCCGCAGTTAAGAGCACTGTCTGCTCAAGCAGAGGATCAGAGTTCTACTTCCAGCACCCACACAGCAGATCACAACTGTCTGTAATTCCAGTTTGGGGAGTCCAATGCCCTCTTCTGGCCTTCCAGGGCACAGCACACACATGTTTGCACTTACATATATGCAATCAAAACATCCATACAAATAAAATAAAAAAATAAATAAATTTTAAAGGGCCCTAAACTCAAAAATGGACTCTCAAAATTCTCACAACACATAGCTATTTTAAACACAACTCAATAATTCTAAGCAACCTTATACACAAACAAGCATTTCAATATGTATATGTGTGTTTAATATGAAATGGTATTCCTTACATTCAATTACTACTATTATGCTAATACTGTTGCTGTGTTTGGTGGCTCCTATACTAAATAAGATGTACTTTACATAATAATTACCAAAGGTGATATACAAATGTGCTAGTTACTCATCAGGGGGCCAGATGAATTAAGTTAGCAATGAAAGGCCTGGCTCACAGATAACAGATAGCATTTATTCTGCACAGTCTAAAACCTATCTCATTTAATCTCCTCACATCAAAACCATGAGGTAGGTATCATTACTGGTCTTTAAACAGACAGGAACATTAATTATTAGGTTAATTAACCTGCAAAGATCATACAGCTTTTAAGTTCTCGAGTGACATTCAGACCAAAGCAATAAGGTAAGGCTTCAAGGTTTTCTAAACCTGTCATGTGGTCTATAATCAAAAGGACAAGAAAACTTGTCAGCATAAGCTCAACACAGCATTAAATAAGGGCAAGAGGCAAGGAAATACCCAGAGTCAATAAGACAATGAGAGGAAACAAAATAAAGCTTCACAGAGAAACAAGGCCCCATGGGAAGAACAGCTGCTGGGATCAGCTCACACATTCGCTGAGCTTCTCTACCTGTCAGATAACAAGCTCCACCTTGCTCAATATCAAACAACCCCACTGCCAGTTATATTTTACAGAAATAGTCAGTCTGGACATTTCAAATGAGAAAAGTGAAACTTGGGGGTAAAGCTACTCATCTTAAGCTATGTTACTGTGAGAGCCTCAAGTTCAGCACACATTGAGAAGGCGCCAAGGCACAACACCACAAATACAAAAAACGAGAACATGTTTGTCTACTTCTCAAATAATAAATTATATGCTACTATGAAAATAGCACACAGTAACCAGGAAGTGGGCTGGCTGATTTCCGTGACCTCCAATCAGCACGCTCGGGTTCTGTTTCCACAAGCAGCTATCCTCCTCCAATAAGAGGAAAGCTGTTATGGTTCCTCAGCACTGCTGACTCCACTACACTCTGAGGCAGAGGTCGCTGCAGTTTTGCTTCACTAGTATTAGAAAGTGCCAAAGAGTTTTAAAGGTACAAAATGGACTTTTGTAGAATCTGCTTATTATAAACAAGTACACGAGTTTTTCCAAAGTTAAATTGAAGCACTCCGGTATTATTTCATATACCACTAAGTACAATAAAGCTTTATATTAAAAAATATTTTACTAGTTACCAATTACAAGTTGCTGGGCAAGAAAAAGAAGTTCTACACAAAGGGCCTTTATTTATAAATACTCTATATTCTGCCTCTAATTTATATTCTAGTTAATAGAATTCAGTGCTACACATTTTATTCAAACTCCCTTCAATATCTCTTTTATAAACTTATATGGCACATACATCCTTTGAAGCAAAGATTTATTAATTCTGAAGATCAAACTTTAAAGGCAGTATTTTTAACATACCTACCATTGGCAATTTATGGTATCTAAATATCGTACAAAGATTTTAGTATTTCCCAACAAAGACAGTTTCATAAAGCAAACTCAATACCATCTACAAAGCTTAAGAGACACAGCATGAATTTATTGTCTTCCTGCTTCCATGAAGGCACAGCTGCTTCAGACAGCATCCACTTACTAAAACTTACACAAACTCAACTTTGATATCACTTTGAATATCAATATGAATAATTTAAAAGTACAGCCAGGGGCCTGAGGGGATGGCTCAGTTGGTAAAGTACTTGCCCTACCCAAGCATGAAAATCTGAGGTTAGCACCCACATAAAAAAACTGCCCAGTGTTTTGGTGTATGCTAGTAACACCTCAGCACTGGAGTGATGGTGACAGGCAGACCCTGGAGTTTGCGGGCAAGCCAGTTTAGCAGAATCACTAAATCCCAGGTCCCCATGAGAGACTATCTAAAAAACAAGGTGGATGGCTCCTCAAGTACACTCTCAAGAGTATCTATAGTTTCCACACACACACAAGTATGGAATGGACACTCTCATACTTGGGCACCCCACACACAAACACATAAATAAAACCCGACTTGACAGAGACAAACTCTTAACTTACATGACTAATAAAATATAAGCATTTTCCAACTGTCTGGTGAGAAACCTGTACAACTGTATTATGTTGTACAGTATACATAACACTACTGTATCTTCAATGAACACCAAATCCGGTGTGTGTGTGTGTGTGTGTGTGTGTGTGTGTGTGTGTGTGTGTGTGTGTGTCACAGTGCCATATAGCCACCAGAGGATACCTTGTGGGAGCAGTTCTCATCTTTTACCCTAAAGGTCCTGGGATTGGACGTGGACCAGCAGGCTTGATCACAAGCACACTGAGCCATCTCACAGGCCCTACTCTTGGTATTTTTGTTGGTTACCAGCAGGGTGGGAAGTAAAGTTGCCAATGCTTTATCCTGAGACAAATTCTGAAAAATAACTATTAAAATAACTACAATTTATCTAGTTGTGTGTTTATTCAAGGAATTTATGCCACCTGTGTGTTTGGACCATGCGGTAGGAGGAAGTCTGCCCAGATAGCCAGAGGAGATCCATACCAGCAGGAAAGGACAAAGCTCTTAGGAAGATACTTGAAGAGAATGGGCCACACTGCTCCAGGAACCCAAGGAAGAACTGGCTTGTCTGAGAGGGGACAATCTGTTACTTGACATCTTCGCTCTCTCTGTAGGACATGTTCTCTAGCCTTAAAACTGACAGCCTCAGTTGTACAGTTTTCCCTTCATTCTGTTACTCCCCTTGCTGATTTTTTTCTCAATTCTGTTCATTACTTTTCTTTGGCTAACTCTTCAGACAAGAGGTCTTTGGCGCTCACTTGCTACCTGAAGAGTTTACGTTTTATCTTGGCTAACTCTTCAGACATGAGGTCTTGGGCGCTCACTTGCTACCTGAAGATTTTACGTTTTATCTTGGCTAACTCTTCAGACATGAGGTCTTGGGCGCTCACTTGCTACCTGAAGATTTTACGTTTTATCTTGGCTAACTCTTCAGACATGAGGTCTTGGGCGCTCACTTGCTACCTGAAGATTTTACGTTTTATCAGTTCCAACTGTGCAGCAACTCCTAAAGGCAGTATTTAACAATGGTGACTTTCCTGAGACACTGTGAATATAAAATCCCTGACATGGTGAGTCAGCCTCGCTGCCCAGCTAGTTCCTGTCAATGTAGCTGTCTTTCTCCATCACAGCACAGAAAGCCGTGGGGGCAGGGGTGAGAGTGGAGGTGAGGATTACCAACAAAACCTAAACAAACAAAACAATGCAAGAGCCCCAGAGAGGAGAAGTAGCATCTGGAAGTAATTGAAAAATGTTTAGATACATTTATTTTATGTGTATGAGTGTTTTGCCTACACGTATGTCCATGTCCCACATGTATGCTCTGTACCTACAGAGGTCAGTAGAGATCATCAGATCCCTGGGAACTCAAGTTAGAGACAGCTGTAAGTCACTGTGTGGGTGCCGGGAATCAAACCGAGTCCACAGGAAGAGCAAGTGTTCTGAACCGCTGAGCTACCTCTCAGTCCACTGAAGTAAGTTTGACTTGAGGAATTTACTAAGGCAACACAGCACAACCTCTCCAGATTTATCTACAGAAGTCATAAGTCATGTATCTCCCCAGATTTGTGTTTGAAACTTTTTATATGAAACTTAACAATAAATCATCAACACACTGTGTAAAATGAAACAAAATGACAACACGGGCAGTCCAGACTGTAACAAAATACACAAAAATGCTAATATGAACTAACAATACTTCCGAGACAAGCAAATGTGCAATTCTAGTTTCTACCACCCTTTACTCTCCTGAATTTCTAACAGACATTACAAAGTGTGATTTTAGAAATACAAAGAATTTAGAAATACAGGGCTAGAGAGATGGCTCGGGAGGTCAAGTGCTTGGCTTGCTATGCATGTAAAAGTTGGGCACAACAGATTACATCTCTACCCAGTGCTTGGGGCCAGGATCAGAGACAGGAGAGTCCCTGGAGCTTGATGGTCAGCCGTTCTAGCCAAATCAGCAATCCCCAAGTTCAGTGAAAGAGATTTGTCTCATAGTCTCAAAAAAAGAAAAAAGTGGCCAGGCGGTGGTGGCGCACGCCTTTAATCCCAGCACTCGGGAGGCAGAGCCAGGCGGATCTCTGTGAGTTCGAGGCCAGCCTGGGCTACCAAGTGAGTTCCAGGAAAGGCGCAAAGCTACACAGAGAAACCCTGTCTCGAAAAAACAAAAAACAAAAAACAAAAGAAAGAAAAAAGTGGAGAGTGACAGAGGAAGATCTCTGGCTTCTATATTCATTCTCTCTCTCTCTCTCTCTCTCTCTCTCTCTCTCTCTCTCTCTCTCACACACACACACACACACACACACACACACACACACACACACATACACGAACACAAGCATACACCACACATGTATACCATACACCTAAAAATATAAATATAAAAATATTTTTTAAAAAAATCACATTGAAATTGTAATTTATAGTTTTTAAAATTTTTACAAACACATTTTAAGCTTTTTAACAACTGTGCTAAATAGAAAGCTAAACTTTCTCAATTTTCTTATGAGACTTTAGCCAGATAGTTAAAAAACAACTTTAAAAAAAAAGTCAGCTACAGTAATCAAAATAATTCTCCCCTATCCCTATGGATATCTAAAAACTTCACTGACCATAACTAGTGGCCAGTCACATAAGTGAATGAAACGCAGATGAAGAACACAAAAGATGACTCTTCTCTTGGAAAAATGAGAGGGATTGAACTTTCCAATACATTATTTACTAGTTCAAAAATTACGATCACCATTTATTGCTACTGCATCTAACCACCACAAATACAAACATGTCTAAAAACACAGCTCCTCCAAAAGGTCACAATCTCCTGAGCAAAGGGAGACTGCAAATGCTGCCCCTTAATAACGTTACCAGTGAAGTCGCTTACCTACAAAGCAACATGTGGCCCAAGTGTTACAATAACGGCAGGAACTCATCACTTAACGAGAGACACAATGCAGCAATGAAAATGCAGGGTCCTTTGCGCCTGGACCAGCTGTCTCACTTATGACCACCTTAATGCTGGCCTGGAAAGACAAGCTAGTTACTCATACGCTATCTTCTTTCACCCTCTTTCATCACTACATTCCATCACATCTGGATAATCATCCCGCGGAACAGAACTTAAGTACATACAAGAAAAGAAGAGGGATGGGGATATAGTTTAAAGGTAGAGGGCTTGCCTAGTATATGCCAGGCCCTGGACCAACTTGAACCAAAATCAAAGAAAAAGAAAGGAAGAAATAGCCGGGCGGTGGTGGCGCACACCTTTAATACCAGCACTCGGGAGGCAGAGCCAGGCAGATCTCTGTGAGTTCGAGGCCAGCCTGGGCTACAGAGTGAGTTCCAGGAAAGGCGCAAAGCTGCATAGAGAAACTCTGTCTCGAAAAACCAAAAAAAAAAAAAAAAAAAAAAAAAAGGAAGAAAGAAATCACTGTGAAGACTAAAGGAGACCATGTGTAACCACAGCACTAGAAGAGGACTCCAGGAGGGTCCTTGGAGCTCGCTGGCCACTGCTCTATCCCACTGGGCTCTAGGTTCATGAAAGGCCCTGACTCAAGAAAATCAGGTGGACAGCAATTAAGTAAGGTATCTGACATTGACTTCAGGCTTCCACACACATGTAACTGTACATAAACCTGTACACCCGTGTGCACACACAGACACAAGCACACACTATCAAACAAGGTATAATATTATTCTGTGCTGGCTAGTTTTATGTCTAGTTGACATAGCTAGAGTCATCTGGAAATAGGGATCTTAATTGAGAAAATGCTTCTATCAGATTGGCCTGTGGACAAGACTGTAGTGCATTTTCTGGATTGATGAATGATGACAGAGGGCCCAACTCATTAAGGGTCATATATGCCACCTCTGGGCAAGTGATTCTTAGTGTTATAAGAAAGTAGGCTGAGCAAGAACGAGGAGCAAGCCAGCAAACAGTATTCCTGCCTATAGCTCCTGCCCTGACCTCCCAGATGATGGACTACAGGCTGTGAGCTGAAATGAACCCTCGAGTTGCTTTTATTCATGGAGTTTATCACAGTAATAGACAGCCTGACTGGGACGAACACCTATAACCCAAGCACTTGGAAAGCTGAGGCAGGAGAGCTGCTGAGAGTTGGAGGTCAGCCTGGAGTGACAGACTTATACCCTATCTCAAAAGATAAATAAATAAACAAAAAGCTACTCAAGCTGGGGAGGTGGCTCAGTGGAAAATTATTGCTACACAAGCCTAAAGATCAGAGTTTGCATTTCTAGAGCCCATGAAAAAGACACACATTTTATAGTGTGTCTACATAATCTGTTGTTCATCCTTGCATACATAGAAACGCAAATAATTTAAAGCTATTTGGGGGCTGAGGCAGGAAGACCACAACTTCAAGACCTGTCTGAACAACGAAGTGAGGTCCTATTGCAAAATTAAAAATTAAAAAAACTGAAGATGTATGTAGCTCCATGGCAGAGCACTTGTCTAGCCTGCAAGAAGCCCTAGGTTCAGTTAGCAGTGCCATAAACTGAGAGAAGAAGGTGGGGATTCAGTGAAGAGCGTCTCCAACTCATTGAGGAAACTGCCCGAAGTAACAATCCACTTATAACAGTCATCTAAATTACTTTTAATAAATATAACCAACTTGACAATGCAGCAAGAAAAACTAGAAATGACATAAATAACTATTAATCCAGCTATTAAAAACCATGAAGCAGGGGCTGGTAAAACAACTCAATGACTAACGTTTCCTACTCTCAAGCTTGTTGACCTAAGTTTGATCCCTGGGACTACATGGGAGAAAGAACTTACACAAGGTGTCCAGGGCACGTGCATACATGTATGTGTGTGTGTGTGTGTGTGTGTGTGTGTATCACACACACACACACACACACACACACACACACACACACACACATATATACACGGATGGATGGACAGACAGATGGATAGAATAAAAATGTTTTTAAATCTTGAAGCAAAATTACATGTACCAGCTAGGCACATGCCTTTAATGCCAGCACTCAGAAAGTAGAGGCAGGCAGATTACTGTGAGTTCAAGGCCAGCCTGGTCTTTAAAAGAAAAATAAAATAAAATTACATGTACTCTTTTGGATTCATCTCCAAGACATAATTTAAGTATGTAGTTGAGGGGAACAGACCACAAAGCCAGGTTCTGAAAAATGGCCAGAAATGCCAGGGGTTAGAAATTTGCATCAAGACACCGTAATCCAGTGGCTGTTTGGAGAACTGACACAGGCAGCTGAATGGAGGAACACTGATGTCTCACTCGGTCGCCTTCAGTGCACCTATAAGTGTTTATCATGGGTACTTACCACCTAGTCAAGACACAAAACATTTTTTTTTCTTGGAAAGATAATTTACATTGGAAGAAAACTTCTTGCGAAAAAGGTGAAGATTTAACACAGCTTGTCCACACAAGGAACCGGACTGTGTCAGGGCAGACTTGGGCACAGGGTGGCTCAGCTTTCTGACACACACATGCCTCCTTCACCTGCTCACTTTCTTTGCTGCTCTAAAAACAGTGATGCACATGAAGAGATAGACACAATGACCAAGGCCATGGCTACTACTTCTCCTGTGATCAAAAGACAACCAAGCAAGTTCTTCTTCCACCAGGCTGTTCAGGAAGGAGTGTGTACACAAAGAACAGAGGGGGGAAAGTGTCTATGTCATATCTTCTCAATACATGAACAGAAGAGAAGGTCCAGAGAAACTAACTTGATCGCCTCAGTGATGAACAAAATGGAAAGATTTAAAGGTCACACAAATGCTGACAGGACCAAACACTGTGCTAACAAGGGCTGGTTCCAATATTTCAAAGCTAAGTATAAGCCAAGGAACAGATAACACTCTAATGCTCCTGGTCAATTTACCTACCTGAAACACATCTGAGTTGTTTTGAAATCAATGTCTTTAGGAATTTCATTTTTTTTTTTTTTAGTAAGTGCCTTTAGAGCTTTGGGAAGATTTTTCCTTTAAACTGCTTTGCACATGGTACTAATCTTGCCAATCAACCACAGTTTTGCCAAAAATATACTGCTTTTCAAAAACAAAACGTCAAGGTTGGCGAGGGATTAATACGTACAAAAGGCTTTAAAAAACTTGTTTACAAATATTACCATCCTGTGAGTTGTACTTTAACTATTTTTAATTTTTTCTTTTGTGTGTACATTCAAGTGTGTGTGCACATAAGCATGTGTGCACATGTCTGTGCAGGCCAGAAATCAACACCTGTTGTCTTCCTCAGTCACCTGTCACTTTATTTTTTTGAGACAAGGTCTCTAGCTGAACCTGGAGCTCACCAATCTGACTAGACCACTGTCAAATTAGTGTCTTGCTCTGTCTTCCTGATTCTGTTCCCTGGGGATCTGAACTCAAGTCCTCATGGCTGCACAGCAAGCGATTTATCACCTGAGCTATCTCTATAGCCTCTACATGATTTTAATAGAGTCAATCTAGTGGGGTCCTTCATTTAAAAATAATGATCCACAGTTGATAATTTCACAAACTCCCCATGTGGAAGGCAAGATACCTGGCCTCAAGATGCTTACAACCAATGAACGTGCCCTTCCCCTAAGAAAGGTACTTACCACAAGACTTTATCAGCAATGAAAGGCATTGGGGGCTATTCTCAAAACACAATACAATCTATGGGGGACACCAGGTTACTACATAATACCAACTGTTTCTTACTTGGAGAGAACTATTAAGCAGTTGGTAACTTAATCTGAAGAGGAGCTTTATAGCGGCAATTAACGAGGCAATTCCACGTAGTTTATCCGGTAATTAAAAGAGGTTTATTTCAGGGGTAACTTACAACCAATAAGGGGTCGATTATAGGATCCGAGAAAGATGAGGTACAGTCTAGCGTAGTTCTCTGGGGAACTCTGACTTTGTCTGCAAATCCAGCATCCAGGACCATGAGGAGCTAAGAGAGCGAACACGTACGTATCTCAGGTCTTAAGGGGTCTCCTCCTGGCCACATCCCAGGGGCAGGTCATAGGCAGGTGTGGCAGTTACTTACTGCCACACTAGGGGGCAGTGTTTCAAGGTCAAAGCTAGAACAGCTACCAACTACATAGCTTATCTAAAGTTAAACAAAATCTCAATGTGAACACTCTCCATTATTTCAATATCATGAACAAGCATCTTTTGACTTTTCTTATAGGCCATGCCTGACCTCTGGCCCATTTGCTCCAGAAACCAGAAGCTCAGGCTGCTCTCATACCACAAGTGCACAGGAATGCCAACAGAAACTGAAGTTACTTCCTTTTAAATGCTATCGAGCACTATAATCTTTTGGAAAATGTGGTTATCTTCTACTACAACATGCTGTAGAAAGGGCTTTCCTGTGGAATTAGGTACGGAATGCATGGATATCAGTAAACATTTAAAAAATTCAGCTCTCCTAAAATCTAAAGTCAAGAGTTTCACAACAGTCTATTTCTTTACCAAACCAATTCTGTTCCAGAAAATTAACCCATCTACCAAAAATTTTACTCCATTTTTTCATTTGCTTTTGTCCAGTTCAACAGTACTCTAAATAACCTTCTTGGCTACTCACTGATGTCAGCCTGGGCAAGTCACAGCTTGCCAGAGCTTGAGTCTCTTCAATTGTAAGAAAAAAGAAGTCAGATGAACAAACATTTACTGTTGAGGGTATGCCAGGTAACCTTTAGAGCATGTTATAATACTGTAAACAGATTTTCAAGCACTCTATCACCTGTTAACTCAAACAGCCCTCTACTGCAGTCACAATTTTTAAGTTGCATATGAGTTGCATATACTCTCAAGTTTCCACATGTCTCCCACATCAGGTGGCAGAGCAGGGTCTGAACACAGACAGTTGGAATCCAGAATCCACACTCATTAAGCTACAGCTGCCTATTAATTATAAAATAATAATCTTGCGAGCTCATAAAATTCCTGTGAAGCTCACATTTAGACTCACTGAAGCATCTGAAAGCTTTTAAGTGCTATGTACATATAAGGTACTTATTACCAAAATCATGATTGACTGATAAAATTGACTATAGAGTTTTAACTAAGTAAGCTAAACTTTTTTATTTTTATTTATTTATGTAAGTTTAAAGGATTGGACTTTAAAGCTCAACCTCACATGAATATCCCTGAAAGATCTCTCACTAGGTCACTCAGTTTCTCCTCCAGTGCTTCCAGAGATGAAAATCTCACAAGCTCACAGGTCAGCCCATTCCAGCTTGAAATGTTCTTGCTATTAATAGAAATGTCTTCCTTTTTGTCCAAAACAAAATTAGGCTTTTTCACATGACAGCCCTATAAATACAAACCACTGACATGTTCTCACACTGCTCAACACATGACAGTTAGTAAAGTCCTCTTTAAAACTTAACTCTCTCAATTTAGTGTGATACCCAAGAAGAGGCTCAAGTGAGCTCAGCACCAGACTTTACTGAATCTCCAGGCATCACCTCACCCTCCAGTTCTTGGCTCGCAAGGTGATTATGGATATATTAGCATTGACTTAATTAAAATCTCTCGGTCCCCTTAGCAATTTTCCCCATCTCAATACAGAACTTGATAATATATCATTTTTAATTAAATGTTTTTTTCATCATCATCCATGATTCTAGTCTGTAAAGATCTGTGTAAATCTAAATTTCATATCCATACTTTGTCTCTATCAACTATAGTTTCTCCATTCCCTTCATAAATCCAATTTTAACTAAATTTTCATTCTAGTCACCAAAAGACCGTTGAATAATCTAAAACCCTAAGACACACTAGCTAACACCTTGACTCTGACTGAAAACAATAAATTAAATAAGGTCTATCAATTAATTATATGATCCCTACATGACATTTTCTCCACCATCATTTATTCTTCTAGATTATAGCAGGTACATAGAAGACTCTATTAAATACCTGCTAACACTCCAAATATCATCAGCAGTTCCTTAGGCTGCCTGTTCTTTCAGTGTGTGTGTGTGTGTGTGTGTGTGTGTGTGTGTGTGTGTGTGTGTGTGTGTGTGTGTGTGTAATATATATATGAAAAAATAGAAAAATGGTTTTTATTGGTTTTGGTTTTTTGTTTTTTTTTTTCCCGAGACAGGGTTTCTCTGTGTAGTTTTGGTGCCTGTCCTGGATCTTGCTCTGTAGATCAGGCTGGCCTTGAACTCACAAAGATCCACCTGGCTCTGCCTCCCAAATGCTGGGATTAAAGGCATGCGCCACCACCGCCCGGCGAAAAATGGTCACTTTAGTTAGTTCGTGTCTATTATGCCTGAAAATTTTCCTAAGAAATATTTTCTTTTAATAAAGGAATCTAAAAATATTTTTAAATTTTTCAAAGATATTTATCATTTACTTGTGGGTAGATGAGTCTGTGGGGACATGTACCCCAGCCTATATATAGACGTCAAAGGATAATTGGTTCTCTCCTACCATGCAGGTTCTGGGGTTGTCTGGCTTGGCAACATCTTACCCACATTGCGTTACGTGCAGCCTAGCAGCCTTGTTTTTTTTTTTGGTTTTTCGAGACAGGGTTTCTCTGTGTAGCTTTGCGCCTTTCCTGGGACTCACTTGGTAGTCCAGGCTGGCCTCGAACTCACAGAGATCCGCCTGGCTCTGCCTCCCGAGTGCTGGGATTAAAGGCGTGCGCCACCACCGCCCGGCTGCAGCCTTGTATTTTTGCGACAGGATTTCTCACTAGGTCTTGGGCTCATAAAGCTAGCAAGCCCCAGAGATCAGCTTCTCTCCACCTCCCTAGCGCTGGGATTATGAATGCCGTCATGTGGATTCTTACGTGGGTTCTGGGAATTAAACTCCAGTCCTGAACTATCTCCCTCGCCCTCCTCATTCTCTCACTTCTTACTGGTTAGAAGCTCTCTCTTCCACCTTCCAACAACACCCTTTACAGTGCAAACTCAAGAAGCCCCCAAAGTCACTTTATTGTCTGTATAGCCCTTAACCTTTTCCTTCTCACAGAACGAAGTTGTGGCTGTAGATTCTCTTCTGATTCTTCTAGCCTATGAGTATAATCCAGCCCCAATTTGCTCTACTATAACTCTAGTGCACTTTCCTAAAGACAGGCATATACCACTATTGGTACATAAGCTTCTCTTGCCTTGAAAATATAAGAAGTTGTCATTGCTATCATTTTTACCTTACTAACAAATAACTTGGTAGCTGGAATTGTCCTTGAAAAGCAATCGCTTTCATTGTCCCCATAACCTCCTAACATACATACTTAAATGGATTTATACGTGTATAAGTAAGTTCTGTTGTCAGGCTCAAATTCTTACTGGAAAAAAAAAGAGGGTTATAAATAATAACAAGATTTCATAGACTGAAAGATGTCAAGAGTAATTCAACAGGGAAATGACAATCACTTAAACAAATGGTTCTGGAATAAACAGGTTATCTCTATTAGGGAAAAATAACTTGGCTATTACTTTTCACAGTACACAAGAATTAATTTGCAATAAATCACAGATCTATACACAAGAACAAAAATTACCAAATTTGTATCTTCATAGCACTGGGATAGGCAAATTTCAATGGTTTGTAACTCTAGTTCCAGAGGATTCAATGCCCTCTTCTAGCCTCCAAGGGCACCAGGTACACAGAATATATATACATCAAGCAAAGCATTCAGAGACATAAGATATAAAAAAATCTTTCTAAAATATTGAAACTCCTATTCTGTTAGAAATACTATAAAAAATGAAAGGCAAACAAACACTAGAAAAAGACATTTGTAAGACATCTATCGCTATCAGATAAAAGCTTATTTCTACTCATATATAAAAAATTTTACAACTCCATATATAAAAAGATAATAGGTTGGTGTTTTTTAATAGGCAAAAATGTATTTGAACAGACACATCACAAAAGAAAACATCTGAATAGCCAAGAACTATATATGAAAAGACAGCATCACTCATCATCAGAGGGAGGCAAATCAAACTACAATGATTTATCTGCTCTAAAGTCAAAGGAACGACAGACCGAGGTGCTGACAACACTGAGGAGCACCTAGCACTCTCAGAAAGTAGTGGCGCAAAGACACAATGATTCAGCCACATCACAGAGAGGAATCATACATGTTAACAATAAACTTTGCTACACTACCCAGCATCTCATTGCCAAGTACTTATCCCAAAGAAATGAAAACATATTTATAAAGACTGTGTGAACACTCAGACAGTCCAAAACTAGGAACAATCTAAATGTCAGCTGGTGAACAGATTGGCAAATTGTGGTCAATTCACTGGAATTGGAATGCTGCTCAACAAAAAAGAAGAGAACTACCAACAGCAGACTGACACCAATTTCAAACCCGAAGACCTCATACTGTGTAAACCCATTTATACGAAACTCTAGAGAACACAGAATTCGTGTCAGAAAGTGCAGCAGTGGGTGCCTGAGGCTGTCAGAGCACACTGCACAAGAAAACAAGAATGTTTAGGATTCTTGATGAATTTTTCTATATCAGAAAGTGATGGTGATTATGTGACTATAAAATTACCAAAATTCATTGAACTGTACTTTAAATGGACGGACCTTATTTTATATAAATTACACAACAATAAACCTGAAGAAAAAAAAAGCTCTGACAATCACTGGGCATTTTAAATTTTGCTTTATTATACCCCAACTTCATATTCTCAAGAATGCACCTTCTAATCTGCCACCTCTAGACTGTTATACATGCAAAGAACTGGATAAGGAAGAGCAGTACAAAAAGGGCCTGCTTTCACTGCACCACCGCTCATGGCACCGACTTTGGAGGCCATTTGCTTCCTCAAGCTTTTACTTAAGTGATAGTCCATGAGGTGATTTCACCTTCATGCCTAGGAGCCAGTCACCTTCTGTTCCTTGTGAAATTCACTATGGCTGACTCCTACCACTTTTCCAATTTCAACCTAACAGCCGTTTCCTCGGGGATATGTCTGTCGTATGACACCCCGCGTCTCTCTTCACAGAAAATTCTGAATTCACCATCACTTTGTTTGTGTGCTGTTTATTTTCAACTTCCTCTTCTAGACTCACTGCTCAGCGGGCAGCATTTTATTTTCTAGTCTAACCAGATCCTGGAACAGGACCCTGACACCTAATTAGTGCTCAATAAAGTTACAGAATGACTAATCACAACCTGGTGACACAGGTACCATGCCAAAAACAGATTTGAGAGGTTAATGGTCCAACAGTACCTAGCTCTTAAGGGGTCAGATTCTGGCTCCTCTGATGCCAAGTCCTAGCCAATTAACTACATGTTAAGTGTCAATCAGTAGCCTAACAAAGACACTGATCTCTACAGCAGACTATGTAAGGCTTATGGACCCAGGATCTTAATTCAGATCCCATCACAGTCTGAGAAGTGTTCACATTCCTTTCTTGAAGTTTTATTTGGTCAAATGTTCTTTGAAATAGCTGTGCCAGCATGATTATTTTACTGAACTGAGATACTCAGCCTGATTGTACTTCCTAGAATAGACACTAAGTAGCTACAATTAAATTTAGTACATTCCTTATGTAAGGGATGTACGCTTTTACTAAATAATGCAGTGCTTATATGTTCATTCAGTTAACAGGAGTCTCTTGTCTCACTTGAGATTAATAGGAGTCTGTTGTTTCACTATTCGCACACACTACTAGCTCTCACTAGACTATACTTCCTGCCATGACTAAAAGAGCAAAATGCAAGACACTATGTGTAAAGGCTTTCAATGTATGTAGAAGCATGGCATATATACACTAATTAAAAAAAAACAACAAAGACTATGTTCAGCAATGTGAGACTTTCTACAATGATTCTATTCACTGGGAAGAGACAAAACCTCGAAAAAACTGAAAACAGAATGAAAGAGGTTTTGAAAGACAGTGAATTTAAACAAGTAAGTCAGAATGAGTCAGCCTTAAGTGCATAGCTCAAAACTATAGAGGGACACTACCATAAATCCTGTGATGTCTTAACCCTCTTCAAATGAAGGAAATAATGCTGCTGTGTGCTGTTCTAACCATGGTCATGATTTTGCCACGTGTATAATAACTATATGGTTTACAGACAAACCCTTACAATACTCCCTGTGGATATGGTGCCATGGCATTTTACATCCCATATAACTAGCTGCAACCACAGGCTTGGTAAAGTTAACTAATACTTTTTTGGATGAGAATAAGATTGAGCAAACTCTTTTATATTGGGATAACACAATTTACATCCTGCAGAAAATTCATAAATGCCAAACATGCCTCCTCGTTTACCTATTCCACCAATACCATTAGCATCCTAAGCTTTAAACTCAAAAGCTTAGTGTCACTTTAACAATTTTCCCCCTTCACACCTGTGCACAAAATTTCTCACTAATCTTTTGTATTCTTTTCAATCATCCCTTGCATTTTTTTATTTGTCTCACTATTATATAAGCCCACAATCATATTCTGGCCATAGAATTCAAACATTTGTTGAATTCAAAACAAAGGTACAATATTACCCAGTATAATCTGCTGAGATCATGTTGGAGATATGTCATACATGGCTTGCCAATAATAACCAACATTTGAATCCAAGATTTTATTTAGAATAACATTTCTCTAACTAACTTGGATTTCTATGCTTCCTTGTATGGGACTAAAGGAAATGTGATTTGGACAAGAATACCAGAAAGAATAGATTACTCGCTTATAAAATCAATGTTAAGAGACTACACCTCCATCCACTCATTAATCAACTCTAGTAATTAGTATTAGATTGCTCACAGAATAAGATAAATCCATGATGTCTGTCAATCAAGGAAGGAGGAAGGGAATGAGAGAAAACAAGAGGAAGGAAGTGGGGGGGACCGACACCAAGTAAGTTTTTTTTTTCAAGAATCAGACTCAATACAATCACTAAAATTAAAAATCCATTTGACACCACATTAGATACAATGGAAGAGAAGGTCAACTCTTCAGACAAATCTGAAAACATAGACTGAAGGAAGAAGAAAAAGGAAAGGGATACAAGAGCACAGGCGACATTCAAACTCAAGGAAATAGTACAACACACTTACTATCAGAGCCCCAGAAGACAATGGAGATGCAGTTTTTGAAGTAATAAAGACCTCAGAGGACAATACCATTAATATTAAGAACTGTGGGCACTTAGGAGAAAAACTTGCAAAAATTAAAGGGCAAAGAATAAATCTTAAAAAGCAGTCAGAGAAAAGGCCAGATAAGCTTTCGATAAGCAAAAATAAAATTCCTAAACAAAACCTATGAAAAAGGACAGTGAAATAACAACCTTAAAATACTGAAAGAGAATTACTAGCACCTCAACATTTCAGCTAATTTTAAGAACATCCCTCCAAATTTAAGGAAAAGACACTTGCAGATAAACAGAACTGGAAGGCACACCCTTGAAACTGAGCTCATTCCTTGCAGTTTTCTGCATTTGTACCTGGACACTTGTAATAGAAATCTCTACGTGTCGAGACAAGACAATCTGGCCCTCTGATGACTGCATGCTACCCCTCTCCACCCGTGCAGCTCAAAATCAAGTCCCAGTGTGCCTCTTCCTCCAGCAACTCCTGCTCCTATGGGTCACCAAACTGATTTACTTCGGCTAACTTGCTATAAGCAAACCTGCCATTTAATGCTACTCAAACTGAAAGTATCATACTTAAGCTATATTTTCAAATCTCAAACGGATTCACTCTCCTCTTGTACAAAAGAAGGGCAAACATGAGGATTGCTTTCCTAGAGTTTTTTGTCAATGTTCAAATTCAAAGTACAATGTTTACATTTAAGCATAACTTATTTTGCCTAATATTAGGAAATGTTTTATAATTCTCTATATGACATACTTAGTTCAAATACTAACACAATTTAATTTTTAAAAAAAAAACACGTTTAGGGGAAAAGAATTATAGAAAAGCCAATACTAACCAATTAAGGCTGTTAAAATTCCTAAATTAGAAGTTCAAGTAATGAAGGTTTCTGTCTAAAACCACAGACTCTGTGTGTGTGTGTGTGTGTGTGTGTGTGTGTATGTGTGTGTGTATGCCCATGAGTGTATATATGCATACATAGACCAATATAGATATACTGTGTGTGCATTTGTGTATATATGCATATATATACCAATACAAATATACTCTGTGTGTGTGCATGTGTGTATATATGAATATATACACCAATATAGATATATTCTGTTTACAATACACTAAAACACACAAACTGAGTTAGAGAAGTTTCTAGAAATTACATTAAAATATTAATGCTTCAGCATATTTAAGTTACTTACTGACCCAAATAACAATTTCTACTTCTCTAAGGCTGAAGAATTAGAATGTCAGGCTGGACGTGGGTGCCCACCTTTAAGCCCAGTACTCAGGAGTCCGAAATAGAAAGATCTTTTTTCAATTTAGGGCCAACCTGGTCTACAGAGCAGGACTGCTACACAGACCTGTCTCAAAACAAAACAAATTCAAATTTCAAAAACACCATAAAAAAGGATATAGCCTAAGGACATTTTTAAACTCAATAACAGCTGTGGTGATATTTTATTTGTGCTGAAATGTGGTGACATCTTATTTGTATGTTAATAAATAAAGTTTGCCTGGAGATCAGAGGAAACAGCAAGCCATTAACACAAGTCAGGCAGTGGTAGCACAAGCCCTTAATCCGATCACTTGGCAGGCAAAGTCTCTGTGTGTTAAAGGACACACTAGGGAACAGCCAAGCGTGGTGACACATGCCTTTAATCCCAGTACCAACCATAGAGACCTGGAGGTCTGTATAGACAGGCAGTAACAAGGAAGTGAGGTAGCTGGGCTAAGAGCCAATGAGAGGGCAGAACTGCAAGGCAATAAAGGCACGGGTAAATAGGAAATAACGCACTTTTGGTAGTTGCAGAGCTGGAGAGGTAAGGGTGGTGGCTATCACTATTTCCCTGATCTCTAAGGCTTTCACCCCTATATTTGGCTTCGTGTTTTTTATTTAATAAGACTGTTTAGAAATTCGTCTACAAACAGCAACTTTCATTTTATACCTAGTGTATTTTGTATATTCCAGGTGCAACATAACAAGATTCATTAGCACCTTCTCCACACCCCCAAGAATCTTCTTACCTTGAGGAACAGAGAGAAGATCCAACTACTTAATATATAGGGTCTTTCTTCATGTATAACTTGGTCCTAAAACACCTGCCCCCTTCCCACAGCATCGCAGCAACTGTCTCTAAAAGAGGAAGACACACTGCTGGGTTATCTATTGTTTGTTTGTTTGTTGTTTGTTTGTTTTTAAGGTTCCTAAGTTTGTTTTGAAGGTTCCAATCCTTCACTTATCAAGCTGTCTCAAATAACAAAGAAGTAGAGGCCCGAGGCTAACAAAGAAGGAGAGGAAAGGCTTCTAAAAAGTACAAAGTAGATTTCAAATAGCAAGGAAGGTCATTATCCAAAAACAACTCTCAAAACTTTCACTCAAAGCTAATTTATCCATTTTCATTCAGAATGACTTTCACAAACAATTAAGAGCAAGTTGATGGTTGCTTTCATTCCAAGCTAAAGAAAGACTAGACACAGAAAATTAGAGATGGAGAACATATACTAAAATAGGTGTAGAAAAGAATAGCTTGCCTTAAAAGTCAGAAAATAGGGGCTGGAGAGATGGCTTGGTCCTTGCTGTTCTTCCAGGGGACCAGAATTCAGTTCCCAGCAACCACATTACATTGGCCAGCTCACAATCACCTGTAACTCCAGCTCTACGGGGATCTGATACCTCTGGCTTCCTTGGGCACCGTGATAAAAGTTTCTTGCATCTCTACGCAATTCTAACACTACACATCATTCTCATACTTCTGACACCAAGCTTCTTCTCAGGAGTTAGCAGCCATGTGCACTGCTCTAGCACCTCTGCTGCATCTGTCCAATTTGCACTCCTCTCAGTCCACAAACAGAACTGCAGTGCAAGGGACTCCGCTACAGTAAGGTCTCTTCCTTCCCTTTCTTCAGTCATACTCCACACTTCCCATTTCCAAATGCAGGTTGAGTTCTCATGGTAATCAGCACACAGGAGAGCATAGCTGCCCACCAGGGGTACAGAGACACACCCAGCCAAGGAGAGAGAAACCTGAAGCAGGAAGCAAGGACCGTCATAACCACTGCTCCAGAACACTACTGCTTCGTTGACATTTTGGATTGTTTGCTTTACAGAAAGATAAGAGCTTCACAAAATTATTTAAAACTTCAAGGAATAGTCAAACATTCTTAAGAAATACTTTCATTAGTCTAAGCCATATTTTGAAGACACAGCATCTATAATTTGTTCATGCTTCTGGTAACTCAGTGATGAAGCCAGCAGATGTTCAGGGAATCATCATTAAAGCTCTCCATGACTAAGTAGCATAATGACCTTTATTAATCACTGCATCTGGTGTCTGCCAAACGGGAGAGAAACAATACTCAAGCAGCCCATTTTCAAAGAGTAACAAGTTACTTGAATGAAGATGCTTCAGCACGTTTAAATGACATTTAAATTATATTATGATAGTGGTACAAACAAACATTTAATTCCAAGCACCAATCTAAATAAAATAACTCATTGCAACCCAAATTACTCTCTGGAGGATGTTCATAATGTCTAGTGGGCAGTCTGTTTCAGTAATAAAGTAATACTAAGAATTGAATGCTCTCAGTACTTAGGCAACTGATTACATTTACCAATTATCTGTTATTTGTATGTGCATTCATCACTGATGATAAACTATAGGGAAATGAACACCAAGCAAGCTCAGGTATGGATTACTACATTCTTGAAATTAAGTTTCTCCAAAACTCAAGGTCATGTCTTAATAAAAAAAACAGTACTCAAAATATTATAAATATACATGTTATAAGGTAGTGTGTGGACATATGCTCAAAAAGCTACTCTAAATCATTCCAAATGAAGCTGGATATCTCTGTTCTTCCATGCCCAGCTAATTCCTACTCCATCCACCCTGACAAAACCCAAAAAAGCACAGATACTTTCAGTGTCTCAGTGTCTCCAAGGTCCAAGTGTCTTCATATGCAAAACCATACATTTGATGTGTATCTGCAGTTTTGTAATAATCCACTCTTCACAAGCATAATGTAAGGTAGCACACAAAATGTATATCTGATTATACAAGCTATCTCAATGCAACTATCAACACTATCATGTACTGTTACATTAATAAGTGGATGTGCTGTACCATACACCACAGGCAAACATCAGCCTACAAATTAATTTTATGGGTTTTTTTTTTCCACGTGGATTCAATAACCCTAAATCAAATCTTGTTTGCTACATTAAGTGGCATGCTTTCATTTTGATATTGACTATGTTTTCCTGTGTGATAAGTGTTTGAGTACAATCAGGACAAACACAGGAGATAATTTAAGAATCAAGAAGCCAGGACCAGAATCCTGTATTAAAGTGTCATCTGGAGGTGCTAACAACAGTGATTTGCATGTCATGGTATTGCAGAGTAGTGAATGGTAACAAACAGAAATGATCTCACTCCTATCCACAGAGACACATGGACAGAAGCAGAGATACGCTCAGAGCACTTTCAGAGACTGCCATCACAGATGGTGGAATGAGTCTAGGGTTCCTATCAGTCACTTCAGAGAGTACCTGAACAAAAAGTTTTGATATTAATAGAAATACTAGTTACCTTTCAAAATCAAATGGTTCTATTCAACAAGCACACCCTGAACATTTACTACGTGCCTAAGATGCACATTCTAAAGGAGTCTACACACCATCTAAAGAGGGAAATCACCAGCATTCAATATTTTTCAACAAAGACAGTTATGAGCAACTGCAGGTACAAGCTGACAAAGGCCGTGCTCTGCCCAGAGGCCTCAGTGTGCACAGTAAGTGTGTAAAGTATGGGCAGAAATAGTATTCAAAATTAGGACAAATGTGAAAATAAAAAACACACTTAGCTTTTCTTTAAAAGTCAACAGAAAATAGACAAACAGAAAGATTACCCAACAATAAATCATAAAATATAGTAAATCTGAATGTTGATTACTTAACAAACATTTGTTTACTTAACAAACATTTGTTTACCACTTGCCAGGTGCTGCTCTAAGCACTTTACGAATACTGACTCACTTTCCCCACAACTGACAACCGTTTAAGAACATCTGTCCTGCTGGATGGTGGCAGTGGTGGCGCACGCCTTTAATCCCAGCAATTGGGAGGCAAAGGCAGGTGGATCTCTGTGAGTTCCAGGCCAGCCAGGGCTACACAGAAACCCCCGTCTCAAAAATATAAATAAACAAATAAACAAACACACAAAAGACCATCTGTCCCCTTTTACACTAGAAGAAATTAAGGCATACCAAGAAACTGAGTAACCTACCCAAGGGCACACAATCTAGTAAATACTAAACTCAAAAGGCAAACCCAGGCAGGCAGCTGAAAACAGCATCTATGCAATGCCATCTGACTTCAGTGTGGCTACTGAACACTGTGCAGTGTAACTGAGGGACTGACATATTTTTGTCTTATTCAATTTTAATTACTGAAATAACCACATGTGGCTAGTAGCTGCCACATGGGGAATTCTCATCACTACTCAGCACTGCTGCTACTGATCGTTAAGAGAAAGTCTTTCAGGTATCTATCATACCAATTTTAAGCATGTAATCAATTCAAAGGTAACCTTTCAACAAGTTAAGAGTTTCAAGCTGTGACTGACTGAAAACTTACTGCCCCATTTCAAATGCTGTCCTCCCTCAAAAGCTCTCTCTACCATGTCAACGCAATGATACATGAGCAGAAAAGGCTCATTTACCCAGACAGAATTTTTTTTTTTTGAGGAAAAGAAAAGGTCATATGATCTGAACTAAATATATTTCCTGAATACAACCTTGATAAACTTTTTATCAATTAACTTTGCCTTAAAATATACATAATTCTGACTTCAAATGTTACACTTCTAAATGTAAAGACAAATCACTTTGCCTTGAGTTTTCAAAATACAAGTAAATGGGTACTGTCTGAGTCACTGTTCCATTACTATGAAGAGACACCATGACCATGGCAACTCTTATAAAGGAAGAACATTTAACTGGGGCTGGCTTACAGGTTTAGTCATTATTGTCATGACAGGAAGCATGGTGGCATATAGGCAGACATGGTGCTGAGAGGTAGTTGAGAATTCTACATCTGGATCCACAGGCAGCAGGAAGGAGGGAGCCACTGGGCCTGGCTTAGGTATTTGAAACTCCAAAGCACACTCCCAGTGACACACTTCCTCCAACAAGACCACACCTACTCCAACAAGGCCACACTTCCTAATGCCACTCCCTAAGCATTCAAGTATGGGTCTATGGGGCCATTCCTACTCAAACCACCAGAGGTGCTGTCACAGAAACTCATAAAGATGGCGGTACTGCATCTAACCGCTGACTGCAAGGCTGTGCATATTGTCCATGACACAGACACCAAAACATACACAACAGTGACGCAACAGTAACAAGTTCAACAAAACACTAACAGCAATTCACATGTCATCCTTATCGGGTATCAAGCCCATGTACAGTGTCCAATTCAGTGCTCGCAACATCCTTGTCAAGCAGTCACCAGTGTCCCCCTACTGTTCAGAACCGGATGCATACAGCCACCAGGTGAGCAAATCCAGGACAGAGTCCCCACCTGTCTGTTTGGAGTGTGTGCTCTTAAACAACCCTCCTATACTGCCTTCCCTGGTTAGCAATCTCACATAACTGTGTACCAACTCAGCACTAAACTGTGAAAACCCCCATAAGTGATTCATATCTACACCAGATACCTAACTTTCTAAGACCACTAGGAAATATTTATTTCCAAAAAGTATTAGGAATTGCTAGTGTTGCCCAAAAGGTCACTACAAAAACAAACAAAAATGGCTTTCAGAAACAGAGTACAATGTTAGGAACTGTATGAAGTCTTGGAAAACATATGGACTTACATAAAGTCATAAATAGCAAAACAAGATCACAGATCACCAATATCCCCACCACCACATTGCAATAGTCCTATTTGTGTTTCCCCTTATTAAATATGTCAGTATCAACACAAAACAAAGCTGTACATTAAAAGACTTTATATATTTAAATGACACTTTTTGTACTTCTTTTTCTTGCTTGCATCTTTATCACACTGAATAGCAGGTTGCTTAGGATTATTTGACTATAAAAGCCAGGGTTGACACATGTGTCTTAATGTCATTGGTGCCACAGAAGTCCAGACTTCTGTATTTCTCTTGTATTGTACTGTTTTTGTCCTTGTGGTTACATTATGGCTGCTGCTACTGGAGGAATTCCAGGTAAAGGAAGGCTGTAACAAAGCAGGTACAATACATCTCAAAAGGCAAACTTTCCCAGAAATCCCTAGCAGAAACTGGCTTATAAAAGCTAAGAATGTCATCAGCATTTGAAACTTACAGAAAAGCTTCCCCACCTCTCTGATATACCCACCAAGAATTCTAAATTTGCCTTGATTTATGACTTTCTTTGTTCTGTAACTATAAAACTTCATGAAACTGCTTCCACATTAGACATGAAATGTGTGGTAAATCTGTGTTCCCCCATGGTTCTTCAAAATGGTTCAGAATAAACTCTCTTAGTCCCTTTAAGGTGAAAAGCTGTGGGTTTTTTTTTTTTTTTTTTTGCATCAACAAGTTTTCATCACAAAGAATTGATATTTGCAGAGATAAATATATTTAGCCTGTGTCCTACTTTGTTTTCTGTTGCTGTGATAAAACACAAATCAAATGCAACTTGGGGAAAAGGGTTATTTAGCTTAGAGGTCCATCATTAAAAGAATCCAAGTAGGAACTCAGTACAGAAACTCAAGGCAGGAAATGAAGCAAAGATCACAGAAGAACCACTGCATGCTGCCTTGCTTACTCATAAAACTTTTACAAATTTTTATGTTAAATTTTTACAAGCATGTTCTTTGGGAAGAAAATGAAGAGTCTAAATCATTCAGATTCAATCACATTTAGCATACCTCTGTTTGACAAGCTAGAGAAAGATGTACTATTCTCAAGGATGTTTAATCAAATACACATGAGGTTTTTCAAGAGAAAGCAGCCTCCTGGACAGTCCCAGTCCCAGTGATCAGTCACCTTTATGTTTAATGCACTGTTCAATACATAGAAGGGACTGCAGGGTTGACTATTCAGTCTGCTGAACAGCAAGCACTCTACTAGTTTTACTCTCCTAGACACAGACGCAGGCTAAGGCAACCTGAGAGGAAACTGTGATGGTTTGCTGTTGAACAAAGCATGGCCTATCCCTTCCATCTCCATTTCACAAGGCTATACCTCTGTCCCTGAAGGCTGAGCATCAGAACACACTGCCCATTGGGTTACTCTGACTAGAAAGACCTCTCAGAAAACACCATCCTAACAACTGTAAGCTCACTAATCACTGAATTGCAAAACTCTCCTCCTTGCCTAAGGTACCACTCCCTAGGATCCTTCAAGACTGTTTACAATCCTGTACCAAAGGAAACTAACTCTGAAAACTTCATAAACCATTTACCATGATTATTTCATCCTGAACTTTGATATTCTAGTACAATGTCTTCACAAACCCATTTTTCTTTCTTACTTACTAATGTTAATGTAAACACAGTATTTAAAAATGCTACATTTGCTCCATATGGCCCAAATCTATATTACATTAAAAGTGTCACTTTAAACTTTTTAAAATATTTATTTTATTATTTTTAATTGTGGTGTGTGTGTGTACACACTCACGCACAGGCCACTCTCCACTGCACTTTAAACTCTTATTACCCATGTTTTATAGTTAGTTACACCATTGGCTCTCAACCTGTAGGTTGAGAGCCCTTTGGGGTTCCAACAACCCTTTCACAGGGGTTGCATGTCAGCTATTTATATTACAAGTCATAACAGTAGCAAGATTAGAGTTATAAAGTAGCAATGAAAATGATTTCATGGTTGGGGTCACTGCAACATAAGGAACTGTATTAAAGAGTTGCAGCAATAGGAAGGTTGAGAACCAATGCTCTACATGACACTGCTTTTCTTACGGGGATTGCCATTATTTAAGTAATGGTGGGCTAGAAAGCTGGCTAAATGGTTAAGAGTGCACACTGCTGTTACAGACCGAGTTCAGATCCCAGCACCCATGTCCAGCAGCTCACAACAGCCTTGTAACTCCAGTTCTAGGGGATCTGATGCCCTTTTCTTGCCTCCACAGGCACCTACATTCATTTATGTGCACAAATCCATGCACAGCCATACACACACACACACACACACACACACACACACACACACACACACACACACACACTTCAAAAAAATAGCCAAAATAAGTCTTTAACAATAACCATTTCCGGGGCTGGAGATGGCTCAGCGGCTGCTCTCCCAGATGGACCCGGGTTCAATTCCCAGCACCCACGTGGCAGCTAACAACTGTCTGTCACTCTAAGATTTGACACCCTCACACAGACAAACATACAGGCGAAAACAGCAATGCACATAAAATAAAAATGAATAAAGAAAAAAAAATAACCATTTCCTTTAAAATGAGAACAATACAAGAGTATTTTGCAAAGTAAGAAAAGTAATAAATGTTAATTACACAACTAACACAGTTAGAAAAGGTCTAAAAGGACTTCTCAGAAGAAATCTCTTTATAAACTTCTTTCATTTTCCCAGTTAGAGAAAATCCAACCTGAACCAAAATCTGAGAGCAAATGGCACACTACCACCTTATATGCCTGTACCTTTCGGCAGTATTCTTTCCATATTCATATATTATTTCCTGGTATTTAAGATAGACATAACTTCAAAGACAAGGAAAACATTATTTGGGGTGGAGAGTAGGCTCAGTGTTTAAAAGCACTTGTTCTTGCAAAGGACCTGTGTTTGATTCCCAGCATCCACATGGAGCCTCACCACCTCTTCAGGTATCAGGTACACATGTGGTTCATAGAGATACATGCAGGCAAAACACTTATAGACACAAAAACACTAGAATAAATCTTTAAAAAATTATAAAAATTTAAAAAAGAAAGCCAGTATTGTCCTCTGCACAGGTACATCCCAAGTGACTATAATTAAAAACATAAAAACTAGAAGAAACATTCCAATAAAAAGTTCTGACTGTAAAGGTCAAATTATGAATCTGACATTTTCAAACAGATTGAGAGTACATTAATTATATTCTCCTGAAATAGTAAATGGAGTAAGAATTTTTTAGTGTTTAATTATTAAAATCCTACCATTTAGAGGGGAATGTGTATACTTCAGAAGGGGAAAAGAAAAGAAAGCAGAAACTAGGAGGTAAATGATTACAAAGTGCCCTAAATAAATACCACCACCACATTCCATGGCAAACAGTAACTGCTTCTCTGCTTTCTGAGATGCAGTTTTGTTTGATCATTTAAATACCACCTTCCACCATAAAATAAGTAAAAAGACAAGTCCATGGGTTTGGGTTTTTTTCAGTTCTACTGTTTTATATATGATTGAGCTTCCTGTCACAGTATCACTTTACACCATTGACTCAAATCCATTTGCTCAGGATATGTGGAATCTCATTACATTTTATTTTCAAACGCTTATCATACCATGTTGAAACAAATATTTTTAAAATCTGCATTTAACATCATCTGAGGTACATTGACATTACCCAAGTCTAGAAAAACAGAATGCTCTAATATATATGTGAGTAGGCTGGCACATACATTTATTAGCAGCTACATTTTACCCAGAGACTAAATGAGTGAAAGTGCCAGTCATCACCTTAGCTGATTGTCTGTAGATGCTGAAAATCCATCCCTAGTTACCACATTAGTGATTTACTATTTCAAACATTCGAAAAGCAAAAATAAACAATACATCTTCTAAACGCATCTGCATTCACTCGTTTTAAGACAGGTAAGTCAGACATGCAATTTAAAGTATGTTTACTGTATTTCAATACGCCTCAGGCATATGCTCCAAGTACATGACTGGTTTCAATATAAACCATGCTAATGAAGCATACAATTTTAGACAGAAAAAAAAGACTGTTCACTAAGAAAGACAAACTCACCACGCACTGGTCAAGGTCTTATTTATTATTATTATTTTATCAGCTTTTCACAGAAATAAGAACCACCTACTTCTGCCCTATTACAAGCAGACTTCTAGTTTGCTCCCTTCTAATTCTGCAGTGATTATATTTTAAGATTAAGAGGATTATAGCAATTATTTGCCTACCACCAAAATCCCTAATGCAAGAGGATCTTTACAATGTGAAAACACTGTCACAGCAGAGTGTAATAACTCCCTCTTGGTCTCTGTACCTTTTAATAAAATAATATTCTTCTAATTTGGGGCTTAAAATAGGAATAATGAGCATGTTAACAATCATGCCATATTGCCTGGTCCTTTTCAGACACTGTAATAAAGCAGAAAGGAAAAGCACACATGAAAACAGAATGTTTACAGCTGTTCTTTAGATGGATACTTATCAAAGCCTCTAAGTGCCTTAAAGTGCCCCGGTTGTTCATTCTGCGGATGCTCCTACCTTCCTTCGCTGTGGCTGCCTTTTGCCTTGATGGTGTCACCAGCTCCTTTACAATCTGCAAGACTTGAATCATCGCTAGTTAACAAGCCAAAGGCTCCAGCTGCTTCCACTAGAGATCCAACAGGTTTCATCATCGAGAGCTAACGCATTTCTGCTTTTTGAACGCTCAAGCACGAACACAGTTCAACTTGAGAGAAATAAATGCTTCGCCTAGATACAATGAAGCTCGGAAGCAGTTAATAGAAGACAACGGGAGAGCCAGCTCTATCTTCCTGAGGAGGATTTCAGCACATGTGAAAAGGCCATCCTCAAAGTCCAAACTGTGTTTCTGTGCAAAGCACACACTACTTATGCACCAAACTGAGTAATCTGTAAATCACTAATCAGAGCAAAAAACACTCTCGCACAAGAGCCACGACAAGAAAAACCAAGTCTATGTTATAAATTCTCAAATGGTATCACAGATGCTACGTACAAATTTTTAAGTAAAACCAAAATACCCTGTACTGTCGAAAGCTTTAATACTTTCTTCCAATTTCTCAAAAATCTCATATTTGAATCAGAAAATGTAGATTAAAAATAAAAATCTATCTTGCTAACTCCAACCTCCCAGATTTGCATAAAAGATATAGTGCCTCAAAAATATCCTATACATTCCTCTCCCCTCCTCCTCTCTTTCCTCCTCCCCTCCCTTCCTCCTCACACACACCTGACTTCTCAGTACATGAATATAAGTCTAAGTTCGCATAACACAGAAATTCCCCAAGGAGTCCACAAATTAATTGATATTACTCAACAAAGAGACATGGGCCAGAGAACTCAAAACAAGCAAAATCACTGCTTCTGCCATGTAATAGCTTCAACAGCATAACTACAGCAATGCTCAATGAATACTTAATACCTGTTGTAGAATATTATCTTAAGGTGTGTTACTTTCGTTTATGTTGCATTTGTTTAACTCTGTGAAGCTGTGTTACTGTGCCTGCCTAAAACACCTGATGGCCTAATAAAGAGCTGAATGGCCAATGGCAAGGCAGGAGAAAAGATAGGTGGGGCTGGAAGGCAGAGAGAATATATAGAAGGAGACATCTAGGAGAGAAAGATCAAGGAATGAGAGAGGAAGGAGGAGGACATCAGGGGCCAGCCATGGAGTAAGAGAACGGGAAAAGCCCAGAAGCAAAAGGTAGACAGGTTAAGTTAAGAAAAGCTGGCAAGAAACAAGTCAAGCTAAGGTCGGGCATTTATAAGCAAGAATAAGCCTCTGTGTGTGATTTATTTGGGAGCTGGGTGGCGGGCCCCCCAAAGACCAAAACAGCCAAAACACAACCAACAATAATTACCTGTGCTTCACATTCCATTTATCACTCAGCAGCCCTTCTCAAAGTGAGCCTACAGTTACTAAAGAAGGCATCCAGGCTGACACTGCTAAGTGTTAGGAGTTATTAAAGTGATCCCCACAGCAACCCATTCCCTTTCGCTGTAGCACCAACATCCCTGTTTTTCTTTCTTTCCAATTCATTATGTTTATATTTTTAACATCATGAAATAATGGATCCCAAAGAGAATCAGAGGCAGTTCCTTCGCCTTCAGATAGACAGTTAATGACTTATTTGTTTTCCCACTTTTCAACTGAGGTACACAATGGATCCACATGGTTAAAAGAAAAGTAAAATCTTGCTTTCTCGGTCACCATGATTCCTCTGTAAAAATGTATAGCTTTAGGAGTCAAGGCAAAATTTTCAGCTCTTCTAGGATGTGCATATATATCACTCTGATAACACAGTCACCATCAGGTGTTAACTCTCCCTATAACAGCAGGAAACACTTGTCAAGAAAGGACAGAACAGAGCAATTACGTCAACTATTTGCTAGCTTTAGTGTACATGTTTGTATTAGTAATTAAAGTTCAGGGGTTGCAGATATACCTCAGTGGTAGACTGCTGGCTAGCACAAGGCCCTAGGCTAAGTCCCCAGCTGGAAGGTGAGTAGGAAGTGGGAGTGAGTGGGAGGTTGACACATTCAGATAGGTCAAAGCATCTCAAATCAAAACTGTGGCCCTTTTAGTAAATCTCTATGAAGACTGGATAGAAACAAATCAAACTCTATCCCTTCTACCCCTCACCCCATTTCCTAGGGCAGTTCTGAACAGGTAATAAGCATTAAATACCTAACATCTCTCTTCTAGAAACCAAGTTGAATAGAAACCAACTTTCCCTTTCTCCCTCTTGGAGATTCAACCCAGAGCCAAGAAGCAGGTACTTTACCACTGAGCAATATGCCTAGCCCTGAAAAGTTTGCTCTCTTCCAATCTTCTTCCTTCACAGTAATGAAGAGATATATGGTACATTATCCTCTCAATAAACATTATGTTTGATGAAAAATATATAGAATTCATTTTTCCATAAATTTCAATTGCATTATCCCACCCTACTGGATTAGTATTGATTTGAAAATGAAAATCACCACCAAAACATACTACCAGAATATCTGAAAAACTCTCCTTCAAATGATCCTACCTACCATTTGGTAAAAACTAAGGGTCTCATCTAGAAGAATGTCATGGGAACACTGACTATACAGGAATAAGTAAGCACAGAAGGTACAAAACACAAGGATTCCAACACACAGAGAGGGGTGGGGGGAGGGGGAGAGAAGGAAAGGAGGGAAGGAGGGAAGGAGGGAGGGAGGAAGGAAGGAAGGAAGGAAGGAAGGAAGGAAGGAAGGAAGGAAGGAAGGAGAGTGTGTATCAAAAAAAGGAAAATATCGCCGGGCGGTGGTGGCACACGCCTTTAATCCCAGCACTTGGGAGGCAGAGCCAGGCGGATCTCTGTGAGTTCGAGGCCAGCCTGGACTACCAAGTGAGTTCCAGGAAAGGCGCAAAGCTACACAGAGAAACCCTGTCTCGAAAAACCAAAAAAAAAGGAAAATATCAAAATGGTACCTATAAATTTTTCCTCTGAATCAGTGGTTCTCAACCCATGGGTCATGACCCCTTTGAGAATCAAATGACCCTTTCACAGGGGTCATCAAAGACCATCAGAAAACACAGAGATTTACATTATGATTTATAACAGTAGCATAATTACAGTTATAAAGTCAGAACGGAAGTGATTTTATGGTTGGGGGTCACCAGTACATGAAGAATGTATTACAGGGTCGCAGCATCAGGTTGAGAACCACTGCATTAAATGTTCACTTTCTCTTTGCTCTCCCTCTGCCATGGGGTCTAAGAACTTCCCAGCAAGCTCCTACTTGAGGGCAATGCTGATGTGACCCAAAGCCTTCGGCTGATCTGCAGCAGACACTGCACTTGTGGGGAAAGAGTCTCTGCTGTTTAAACCACTGAGTGTGCTTTTGTTGTGTTTGTTTTGTCTGAGGAAGGGTCTCACTACACAGCCCAGGTTGGCCTTGAACTTATGGCCCTCCTTGTTATTGCTTTTATTACCTCAGCATAGTTTGGCATGGCTGAAGGATATGGGTTGTGTTAATTTTGCATTGCTATAACAAAACATCAGAAAACCCCCCGGAGTGATTTGAATGAAAATGGCCCCCAGAGGCCCATAGAGTGGCATAATTTAGGAGGTGTAACCTTGTTGGAGAAAGTATGTCGCTGGGGGTAAGCTTTGAAGTTTCAGACGCTCAAGCCAAGCCCAGTGTCACACTCTCTTCCTGCTGCCTGCCAATCCAGATGTAGAACTTTCAACTACCTCTCCAGCACCATGTCTGCCTGCATGCCACCATGCTTCCTATAATGGTAATGAACTCAACCTCTGAACTGTTAAGCCAGCCCCAGTTAAATGCTTTCCTTTTTATGAGTTGTAACGATCATGATGTCTCTTCACAACACTAGAAACGCTAACTAAGACACCACCTTAACATGAGAGGAGGGTTCCTACATAGTAGCATTATATAGAAATGTTTACATTCTTCTTTTTGTTATATTTTTACAGTAAATATAATTTATTAGTTCACTATTATCTTTTAAAAGAGGAAAACACTTTTGGTTTCTAAAAAACTTAATCACCTTATGTAGCATGAATCTTAGAGGTCTTATTAATAAAATCAAACCTGAGGCCAGTTATTGGGGTGAATGCTGGAAGATCAGAGAAGCAGAACAAGCCACAGCTACCTCACCTCGCCAGTTCCTCAGCTGGTCTTGTTTCCTCAGACTGGAAGCCTCTGAGTCCTCATCCAGAATGAATCTCAGCTGAACTGCTGCTAGAAGCCTAAAAGCTTAACCAGCCAAATGCTGCTAGTTTCTGGTCTTCATGCCTTATATACCTTTCTGCTTTCTGCCATCACTCCCTAGGATTAAAGGCTCGCTTTCTGAGATTAAAGGTGTGAGTCACCATGCTTGGCTGTATCCTTGATCACACAGAGATCTGCCTGTCATGTGATCGGGATTAAGGGTGTGTGCTACCACTGCCAGACTTCTGTCATGGCTTGCTATTAGCTCTGACCCCCAGGCAACTTTATTTATTAACATACAAATAAAATCACATTTCAGTACAAATAAAATATCACCATCACCTTATTAAGAAATACATGTGCACAGTCTTACCCAGTACTAGACTCTGCACACTGCTGCAATACTCACCTCCCAGGTAAGACGTGCCCACTGGTGCAACAGTGGCACTGCTGTCCCAGAGTAACTAACAGCTTTTTTTTTCCTTTTTTGGGCTTGAGGTCTGCTCCACAGGAATAAATTTCATGTCTGTTACTTTAATCCTGGTCAAAAGCTCATGGCTGGGAGGCCATTGGCCCTATGGTAAAACTTGCTATTATTATTTTGCTGAATGGCCTGTCAAATTGCCTTCTAAATGCTTGGTTATATCCATACATGTAGGCTGGGGGGGGCTGCCCCCACTTTTTCCCCCAGGGTACTCTTGAGCAGGGAGAAATGAGGAATATGTAGACAGAAATATAGAGGAGAGAGACAAGATAGAAACACAGGATAGCCTCGGGAGGGCCTGGGTCAAAATCAACCAGCCTTCACTTTCACTACAAAACCGGACCAGTCCAACTGTTTCTCTTGCCAAGCTTGCCAAGTCCCTAAGCCCCTATTTGGGCACCATCTGCAGGGGGCCTTGGTCAGAGAGTTTCATTCTGTAGTGGGCAGCTATCAGTGGAGAGATACATCCTGGTCAAAATGCTGAGAATAAGAGAATGAGTGCTCATCTCTAAATGAGGCATTCTTGTTACACCCCACCCACTCACTCAAAGCCCAGGTAACATCACAGAAGAGGAAGCAGAAAGAAGTTAAATGGTGGAGGACAAGGAGGAGTACTATAAAATGCTGTCTTCTGGACATGTCATGACTATCACACTCATAAACTCACAGTAGCTATGGTTTATCTACACAAGACTTGTATAAGGTCAAGCCAGCCAAAATCCCAGCACAGATGGGTAGATGATCTCTAGGCATTGTGCCTTACTGAAAAGCTACTGGCAGTTGATAGTTGCTGGTGGAGAGATAATGAATGAATGTAATTAGTCTTATTAAATAAAAACCTGGAGTCAGATATCGAGAGTGAAAGCTGAAAGATCAAAGAAGCAGAGCAGCCCGTCACTAGAGACTTCTTACCTCTCAGATCAAATGGGGGCAATCCTGTCTCTGCAAATCCTCAGACTGAATGGGCCCAACATCCTGTCTCCACCCGCCTTATATTCCTGTCTCCTGTTAATGTGATTCTTGACTGTATATATTGTATATACTTAGTGTACTTACTTTATATACTTATTACTATATTAGTTATAACTTTCTTTTATTATTTTAGACAAAAAAAAAGAGGAAATGTGGTGATGCGTTGTATACCCTAACAAATTTGCCTGAAGATCAGAGAATAGAACAAGCCACTATATTAAACACAGAAGCCAGGCAGTGGTAGCACAAACCTTTAATCCTAGCACTCGGGAGGCAGAGATCCATGTGAATCTCTGTGAGTTCAAAGCTACCATGGACTACATGACATTGACTAGGAGATCTCTAGAAGAGAAAAAGAACCATGCAGTGGTGGCACATACCTTTAACCCCAGTATTTGGGAAGCACACACGCCATTAATTCCAGCAGTAAGAAGGAAGTGATGCCTGGGCAGAGAAAGGTACATAAGGCATGAGGAGACAGGAGCTAAAGGCTTTTCCCACTAGAGCCTTTCAGATAAGGACTCAAAGTATTTCAGTGAGAGGATTCGTGGAGTTGGTGAAGACAGACGTGGCAGTGGCTTATTCCTTTGTCTCTCTGATCTTTCAGCATTCACCCCAATATCAAGCTCTGTGTTTTTATTAATAAGACCTTTTAACATTTGTGTTACAGTCTCCACCTCCCAATTGTGCTGGGATTAAAGGCGTGAGCCTCCCAAGTGCTGGGATCAAAGGCATGAGATCCCAAGTGCTGGGATCAAAGATGTGAGCCACCCCACCCCCCAGGCTCTGTTTCTCTTCTAGACTGGTTCAATCTTGTGTAGTCTAGGGTGGCCTTGAATTCCTGATCTTCCTGCTTCCTCTTCCCAAGTGCTGGGATCAAAGGTGTGTGCCACCACTGCCTGGCCTCAATGGTGAACTAGTGGCCAGCTCCACCCTCTGATCTTCAGCAAGCTTTATTTGTCAGAACACAAACAAATATCACCAACAGAGAGATGCAATGACTAGAAACAAAAATCACTACCTACTCTGCCTCCATCACACAACCGGACTTCATCACCTACTTTTTCCAGATGAAAACACTGGTCAAAAATATTTCAGGTAAAAGGATCAATATCAGGAAGTGATTAATAGTGAAAAGTAGAAAGAAAATTAGCTAGCCAAGGGAAGAAGTCTTTTCCTAGCTTTTCACTCATCAAAACAAGACAGAAAAAGAACAAGACTGGATCTGGTCTCTTATGAATTGTTTCTCTCATTCATTTAGTAAAATCATGAAAAAATTTTCTTGTTTGACCCTAAGTACGAAGAAGTTCAAGAAAATCAGTGTACTACAAAAGAGAAACAATTGCCGGGCAGTGGTGGCGCATGCCTTTAATCCCAGCACTCGGGAGGCAGAGCCAGGCGGATCTCTGTGAGTTCGAGGCCAGCCTGGGCTACCAAGTGAGTTCCAGGAAAGGCGCAAAGCTATACAGAGAAACCCTGTCTCGAAAAACCAAAAAAAAAAAAAAAAAAGAGAAACAATAATTCTGTACGTACAGCAAGCAATGCTGTAATAATTCAAGTCAACAGCACAGAATCTTAGGGAATTCTATATTAACTTCATAGGTCATTAGTCTTCTTTTTGTCACTGTGTACCTTTAAGAGATTTTTTTTCTTATTAGTAAAAATAATGCCATGTTCTAGTGCAGAAAAACAAGAATAAAAAAAGAACCAAAATCAAGAAACTGCTTCTCGTCTGCCATATAGAAATAAGCATCATTTAACAACTTTCTGACTGATCCAGATATTCCTTGCTATTGATTTTACTAAAATGTGATAGTGTTACACATATTCTTTCTAAACATTTCATCAACATCATTCTTATGCAGTAAACATGGGCAAGGATGCTGGCACTGTGCTCCACATAGAAACCCTTTTGATCTTACGAATAACAACCCAGCATCTTTTATTCTTGGCAACAGTTCAGATAGTTGTTTTTTTAACCCATTTTCAAGATAATATTTTTTACTTTCCTGGAAATGTACTTTAGAATTAAGCTACTGTCATTTTTCCCCCAAGGGAAAGAATGTGAGGCCACATTTCTTGTGACAAAAATAATCTATAAATACTCAAGATGACAAAATGACCCACAAATAGAAAAAGACTACTGAAAATCAAATTATAAACCCATTTCTAAGTAACACCCTCTTTTGAGCTAGCAAATTAGTTTACATACTTTGTTTCTTTATCATTCCATTGAATTTTTAGAGGAAAGACATGTCATTCTATTCTAAAATTTCAAAAATCAATCTCCATAAACTTGACATATGAAATACAACATGGTAATTATAAAAAAATAAATAAAACTTGTGGACTGTTTTCTCTACATCTTTTTTTGCACCTAAAATCTGTAACACTGCATGTTCAAACAGTGTTTTAATTCACTTAAGAATTAACACTGGGGACTGAAGTGATGGCTCACTGGTTAAGTGTACACACTAGTCTTGCAGAGGGTGGTAATTCAGTTCCCAGTGGCCATCCATGTGACTCACAAGCACCTGTAACTCTACCTCCAGGGGATCCCATGCCTTCACACACACATTCACACACATGCAACACACACACACACACACACACACACACACACACACACACACAAAATATTATCAAAAATTTACCAACAATTTTCATTGCAAGGAGAAAAACCAAGTAAAAGAAAACAAAAACATAAAAAGGTAAAATATCTTGAAATTGTTGGATATGGAAAGCACCTCAAAATATGTGTCTGGAGATAACAATAACATCTTCTTCTTACATAAGCTCAGAACAGAAAACAGCAATTATTTATAAACAGAAGAACCTATTTAATTAGCAGCTAAAACTCATCTTTAAAAATATATCATCAAAAGGCAATACGTGGCCAGACAGGATGGTACACATCTGGAGATGTGTACCTGAGATGCTGAAGGTAGAGAGTTCTGGGCCAGTATGAATTAATTAGTTTGTCTTTGTCTCAAAAAATAGAGGAACAGATAGGAAAAAAAGAAATTAATTTTTCTTATGAAAAACAAAGAACTCATCAAATCTGTAGCTCAGTGGAAACTGTCATAAATATGTGCAATGCTTCACAAACAAGAAACAAAATATTTTCCCAACTTATCTTCACAACATTAAAAATTTACTAAACTACTGACTATATACAACCAGGTAATTTTAAAGGAAATATCCATTTGTTTATACAAGGTGTCTAACACCTAACATGCAGTGGTCTAAGTCACTGCAGTATCACAGGAGTGCTCATACAAGGAGTCTAACACCTAACATGCAGTGGTCCAAGTCACTGCAGTATCACAGGAGTGCTCATACAAGGTGTCTAACACCTAACATGCAGTGGTCCAAGTCACTGCACTATCACAGGAATGCTCATACAAGGAGTCTAACACCTAACATGCAGTGGTCCAAGTCACTGCAGTATCACAGGAGTGCTCATACAAGGTGTCTAACACCTAACATGCAGTGGTTTGTGCCACTGCACTGTCACAGGAGTGCTCATACAAGGAGTCTAACACCTAACATGCAGTGGTCCAAGTCACTGCAGTATCACAGGAGTGCTCATACAAGGTGTCTAACACCTAACATGCAGTGGTCCAAGTCACTGCAGTATCACAGGAGTGCTCATACAAGGAGTCTAACACCTAACATGCAGTGGTCCAAGTCACTGCAGTATCACAGGAGTGCTCATACAAGGTGTCTAACACCTAACATGCAGTGGTTTGTGCCACTGCACTGTCACAGGAGTGCTCATACAAGGAGTCTAACACCTAACATGCAGTGGTCTAAGTCACTGCACTATCACAGGAGTGCTCATACAAGGAGTCTAACACCTAACATGCAGTGGTCCAAGTCACTGCACTGTCACCGTGATGTTCAGCCTCTTCCCATTCTCTAAGAAGCTGGCATGAAATGCTGAACTGTAAGAGTACTTGGTGAATTACAATGAAGATGACTCCTGCAAGCACAGGACAGCAGGAGAATGTACCTACTCCTATGGAAAAGCGTGAATTAAATTAGGGCACACATAGCGAGCGCATTATAACTGAGCAAAATCTAATTTCCAATTAATATACTTTGAGTTTCTGAAGGTCTCGCTTTACATAGAACTGACCTTCTCTTTTGAGTTTTCTAAACTACATATAAGTAAACACCACTCAAATATAGAAGAAAAAGGCATTTTCTATTCATAGTAAGGAAATTTAAATACGAATTCATTTTCAAGATCAACAACTCAAGAAAACTCATTTAGGCACTCTGAGCCTAATGTAGAGTTATCAAAGCTAAACAAACATCAACATTTCTTTTTTGTAGTTCGTTACCACAAAAATTTTTTTTGTTTTTTGTTTTTTGTTTGTTTGTTGTTTTTCGAGACAGGGTTTCTCTGTATCCCTGGCTGTCCTGGATCTCGCTCTGTAGACCAGGCTGGCCTTGAAATCACAGAGATCCACCTGCCTCTGCCTCCCAAGCGTTGGGATTAAAGATGTGTACTACCACCACCTGACACAAAAACATATTTGAAAAAAAAAAAAAAAAAAGCATTTAGGTGCATGTTTATAGCCTTGAACTAAATAATTCAACAAAACACAGTTCAGATCAAATGATCACATACACACATATATATAAAGCATGTTACTATAACGACCTCTTCCATAAACACCACAAAAGTGTGTGAATATACATGGTATACACATAAGTGTCTCTACAACAGCCAAAGGCATCTCTGTCATTTTCCTAATGAAATCTATAGTGACCCTAACTTATAAATACAACAGAGAAAGGAGACGACCCACAATATCCTTAACAGATAACACTATGAATGGTCTACAAAGTGAAATCCAGGACAGGCACCAAAACTACACAGAGAAACCCTGTCTCAAAAAAGACCAAAAAAAAAAAAAAAAATCAATAAATAATAAAAAGGAAGTGTCTTAAAACTATTATAAAGAAGTCATTAATCTCTGTTATTCCAAAATATTTTACTGAAGTTAATTCATATATCAAATTTGTACACATTTTGTAATATATTGTATGTCTAAAAATTTTTCTAAATGGCAGGCCTACAAAAACAGGTAAATAATGTAGCTTTGGAGAAATAATATATAAATGGCTTGCAATTTTAACTAATAAGGTAATTTTAAAAGCTGGAAAAGCTATTACTACTTTAGTGATTTATGTTTATGCTAAAACTCTAAATGACGTTTAATCAAAGGAAACCAAATTCCATCAAAAACACTTTAATTATAAATAAATGTAGAAGGAGAGAAGAGGAAAAAGAAGGAAAGAGTAAACATGAAAATGGGGGGGGGATATAAACAACTATAAATCTTAGTCAAAAGTCGATGGGAATTTGGGGCACTATTTTTACAATTTTCCTTTTAAGTTTGGTAAAAGTATCAAAAGTAGAAACAAAAATTAAGCTATCTCCTAAAAACTTTAAAATATCACAGCTGAATATACTGTATAAAACTGCATTTGGCTCTATTTAGTCTTGACAGTATCAAATTAAGAGCTATTCACTTACTTTCCTACAGCAAGAAGATAAATCAGCTAAAACCCCGAGAGCATTCCATACTCAGTGGGCGGAGTCACACAATGAAGTGCGTTTCATTCAGAAGCCAGCAGCACACACTTCCTGAGAAGCGGTGTTTGCTGGCACTCCTCACTGTTACCACCCTTGTTTCCTCCTCACAGTTTGGGTAGGAGACAACGTTCTCAACAGGGGCTGTAACACACCCTACTTTCCCCTGCCCACAAACCAGAAGTTCCCCTCTTAACTGCCATTTACAAAGTCCCCAAACATCTACAGATTCATCTCTTACATTGAATCACTGCAGCAGCATTGAAGATGTTACTCAGTGGTAAGACAGATACACCAGTGTTTAAAATACAATTCAATTGAAATTTTCTTTTGACTTCTAGCCTACTTCTGAGGTATGCAGTTATTCGATTTCTAGGTAGACTACTGTTCTAGACAGAACTGTTAACCAATATTTAGGGAAAGTATCTATTACTGCTTATTTGCCATGACCAAGACTAGCAGAATTCCTAAGCTATCACTGAGGGATTCAGTGATCTACTTGATTTATAACATTATCTACTAAAACACATATTAAAGCAAACTGTTCCCATTCTACTAGAAAACCATCAATACACTACACCAAATATCAGGCCTATTTCTTTTCCTCCAGCTGAATGAGAGACGTTTCCCATGCAAAAGTGATCTTTAAAAAAGAATGCATCCCATTATGTAGGCCAAAGGGCAGGATCAAACATATCAACACACAACATGAACTCCTGATTGACCCAGTGAGGAGAAGGGAACTGACATCCAAACCACTTACAAAACATATGTCATTAATTTCAAAATAAAACTTTCCTGACGAAAGTGAGATTAAATACAGCGGAGATTAAAATTTAAAAACAGAGAAAACAGGGTTTCAACATGAAGCTTTGAAAAAGAAAATTAAGTATAACTTAATTGCTTTTATTTGTGTGCCTTTTTGTTTGTTTGTTTAAACATGCCCATCAAAATAATCACTAAACACTGCCATGTACGGGAGCTTTCTTTGCTATAATATCTATTAATCATCTAAGATACCCACTTCCCTCACTTCACCTTTGGCTCTACACGATAAAATAAACAAAATAAACAAATGCAAACTATGAAAACACAAAAAAGCAATAACAATTTAACAATCCACAATGAAATTCACAATGTCATAATAACATCACAAGTATTCAGCTCAGAATTTGCTAGAATACATATTGGCAAGAATGAGAGCTGAAAAAGCATTCAACAAATTCTCAAGTCCTCAGGACTGGGGCATCCCAGTTGCTATTTCAGGACTAAGCCTGGGCAGACAGATAAAACCATCCCTTGCTGAGAACACAGGATAAGTATCAAAGCAGGATGTCTCTAACCTTCATCCATTTAACCCACGTGCTGTTCAAAAGTTACTGCTGTGGGATGGTCTGTATGTCAAATGTGTTGCTGATTGGTCAATGAATAAATCACTGATTGGCAGTGGCCAGGCAGGAAGTATAGGCGGGACTAACAGAGAGGAAAATTGAGAGAACAGGAAGCTGGGGGGAGAGACACTGCCAGCCGCCATCAGGACAAGGAAGATGTAAAGTACCGGTAAGCCACAAGCCACGTGGCAAGGTATAGATTAATAGAAATGGATTAATTTAAGCTGTAAGAACAGTTAGCAAGAAGCCTGCCACGGCCATACAGTTTGTAACCAATATAAGTCTCTGTGTTTACTTGGTCGGGTTTGAGCGGCTTGGGACTGGCGGGTGAGAGAGATTTGTCCTGACTGTGGGCCAGGCAGGAAAACTCTAGCTACAAATGGCGTCCAACGTGGTGGCAAGAGTTTCCACCTAAAACCTGAGAAAAAAGATTCTAAAACGGAGCTAAAAACAGTTCCTAATTGTCTCTCTCAAATGAGCGGCAGCTGCCGGTTTGAGCACTGGCGGGTTGCTGGCGTGCGCGCTCGACCTGCAGTATGGCGGGAATGAGGCCTCTGCAAATGGCACATTAAGCTGTGTGGTGAATTTAGCCTTTGCTAGTACAAAACAAAACAAAACAAAAAAAAAGAGGTTCACACACTGCTTTGATAAAAGCGTAGACCCACTATTTCTGAGAGTTGATGGCTCCCAGAGCTGGCGGAACCGCCATGTTGGGAAGCTAAAGTGGGCGGAGCCAGCAGCCACAGTGCAGGCTTAGAAGGCTGCAATTTAAAGCAACAGGTTCACAATAAGACAGATTCAGATGTAATGTTTAAAATGTGTGTAAAATATACGTAGGCTTAAAAGAGACAAAAAAAGGTGATATATACAGTATAGAAACAAATACATGGTTTTAAAAAATAAAGTCTTTAACGAGACAGTAAAATTAATATAAAAAATAAGCCACGTAGAGATGACTATTACACAGAGAGTCTGGATTGTGTTGTCTTTGGGATTCTTAACTACAGAGAGATATTTGATTGTAAAGGAAGCTGAGTTAAACCAGTATGTATATTTTAAAGATACTTTGACTTCAAAATTTGGATGTAAGGATATGTTGCTTTGGAAAAGAGTCTCTTTTGTTTCCACAGAAAGCAAGAGGCTATGGATTTGTTCCAGAGTAAGATACATCAGGTTTGACCAGCCAAGACCCCCTGAAAGGTCTCCGATGACACCATGGCCCAGATGATCCAACATCCAGAACCGTTTCAAGACAACTGGCTCAGATGATACAGCCTCACGGACTACTCCATGATCCTAAAATTTTCTTTGTTTCCCCAGAAGATACAGCGCCCCCCTCCAGCAGGAAGTAGTAAGAGAAGCTACGCCCAAATTCCCAAATATACCAAGCTGACTTTGGAGATGTGTAAAGGTTAAAACCTTCCTTTTTAAGAAAAGAAAAGGGGAGGTGCTGTGGGATGGTCTGTATGTCAAATGTGTTGCTGATTGGTCAATGAATAAATCACTGATTGGCAGTGGCCAGGCAGGAAGTATAGGCGGGACTAACAGAGAGGAAAATTGAGAGAACAGGAAGCTGGGGGGAGAGACACTGCCAGCCGCCATCAGGACAAGGAAGATGTAAAGTACCGGTAAGCCACAAGCCACGTGGCAAGGTATAGATTAATAGAAATGGATTAATTTAAGCTGTAAGAACAGTTAGCAAGAAGCCTGCCACGGCCATACAGTTTGTAACCAATATAAGTCTCTGTGTTTACTTGGTCGGGTTTGAGCGGCTTGGGACTGGCGGGTGAGAGAGATTTGTCCTGACTGTGGGCCAGGCAGGAAAACTCTAGCTACAAGTTACTACAGTCTATGTGTTTCGTGACATGAGCTGGGGAACCTGCCAGGTAAAGCTACTCACACATCCAAATATCCAATCTTTCCTCTGATACCTACATAAATACTAAAGGAAACAATCATTAATAATCAATGATTCTCACCCACATCTAGGTTCAGAAATTCCATCTAGGTTTTAATAACATATGATACTACCTTTTCAATTTTAACTATACTTCCATGTAGATTTTGTTTTTTCAAAACAAGAATTTCTGTTACATTCAAGTCCCACCTTCTGAGATTTAGAACCCCCTAGAAACGCAGCACATGATGAACACTGTAACACTCCTGAGACTGCCGTTATTATGGTCTACTCAAGAACAACTTCTTTTTCTACATAATAGCATCCAATTGTCAAGAAAAGGAAATGTAACCAAGTCTGATTTAAAGAAAGTTGAAAAGAACCAAAGTCTAAGAACAAGTTAGCAAAAGCAAATACTGCCTAGGTAACTAACTTTATAAATTTACAATAAAAGCATGTATTTTTCTGAGTAATTTCTCCACAATGAAATCTTTCAGTCACCCCCGTAACGGAAATCTTTAACACCATAAGCCGTAGTGTGAAGGACCAGGAGCCTGACTTCCCTCCTCCAGATTTCTCTTTCCCAACGCCCCTTCCCATCTGTCTCTACGAGAGCATGTTCAGCCACTCAGTGCACCTGTGGAGTCAACCTTACTTTTTCACACTGTTCCGTCTACCCAAAGTATTCTCCTCTGCCACCCTCTACACAGTCTTCTTAGAAGAAGAACACCTCAAATTTCATCTAAAAAGTGTTAACACACAGAAGCGCTACCACAGACTAAAGACACAAAAATCTGTAAGATTTATTAAGAACTTAAATGCCAAAAACAGTGTTTGCCCTCAAAGAGCATATGGACCAGAGAAAGCAAACTACACGCAGATGAGCCTTGAAGTTCACTGACCCCGCTACAAGTACAACAGGCTCGCCTGGCAAGTGAAGGGGGTGGGGAATGAAAGGGAGGGCCTCTAGGAGCTAGGACAGTGAGCAAAGGCTGCCTTTTAAAACAACCTCACATGGGAAATACCGAGTCTGACTGCATGCTAACACTAACAGTGAAATACCGGTGACCTTCTTCATTCTTTGGGGCTCTGCTTCTCACAAAAGACAAACAGAAACAATATTTTAACAAATGAAATAAGACAAACCACGAGAATGGCACAGCTGTGCCCCAAAGCATGTTAACACATCTATATGGATCAAAAATCACGTGGGACAAGTGAAGTTGCTCTGCCGAGGGCAGGAAAGGCAGCAGCAGCAGGCTGTATCTTGGGGCAGCTGTAAATACAAGCAGGGTCAGCATCCAGGCTCTTCACTGCACACCTGGACGGGCATAGCACTCTTCCTCACTGTAAAATGCATGGAAAGGCTCCTGCCAACTGTACTGAAGCTGAGAGGAAGATGCTGGCCTAATGCCAGCCGACTCAGGGACTGAGTGTAATGTCTCTGTCACCATGAGGCTGGGGCTCTGGTCCACTAACAGACCCAATTCTGATCTGTGAATTCTAAAGCCAGGCAGAGACAAGGACATATCTAGACAGCAGGGACATCAAAGGAAAACAAAGTCCATTAGAGAGTGCCTGCTAAGTTACAGAGAACACGAACAAAGCAGCAATATCAACAATCATAAACTCACTGCAGACAAACCTGAAGAAGTACTGAATGATCTGAAAAGGACTTCAAATTAAGCCCTAAGAGATCTTCAGAGACATAAGGGCATGTATTAAAAAAAAAAAAAAAAAAAAAAAAAAAAGGAAGGAAGGAAACAGCTGCTGTAGAATTTTAAATAAAACACTAACCATTGAAATGTAAAAACAAAACATGTTACAATACCACCTATTAGGGCTCCACCTTCAACCTCACAAAGATCTGACTTCTGCATGAACAAGACAGTGAGATCAGGAAATGAAAATACAAGTTACCTGTCCTCAGAAACTCATGTAACAACAGTGCTAACAGAACTCTAAAACTACAAAGAGACGTTTAATTTTCAAGAGGTTTTTTAAGTTTAAAAATCTTGCAACTTCCACCTTAATTTTCATGAACTCATGACCATCTTGACTGCAGCAGGGGTTTCTATGAGATGACCTCATACAAAAGTTCATGAATGGAACTGAATTAGCACACGCAGCCTCTTCCTAATCTGGACCTGAATGCCTCTGGCAACTGGGCCTCTTTAGTCAAAGAACCCCAACCAAAAAAAAAAAAAAAAAAAAAGACACATCAGATGTTTTAATTAAAAGGTGACTTTCTGCAATTATCTTTAGTAGAAAGACTCAAATATTTCACTATAAAAATTAACTAAAAAAATGAAAAGCTGCCTTAATTCATATTAAAGAAAACCCAACCAACATAAATAATACACAAGCAAGTTTAAACTAACATTCTAATAAGAAAATGTTCACACTATCCCAGAGTTTCCATAATCACAAAGTCTATGCTTCCAACACCCATTTAAGAGCCCATTTAGAATAAAACCCCAATTCTTTCTTCCTACTCTAAAAGTAAGAAGTTCATGACAATAAAATCCAGTTCTGCTCACAGGCAGAAATGAACAGAAAAAAACGACATATACTGTCCCCTTAAAACTGAAAAGATAAAATTTTTTTCAAATCTTCTAAGTCCAAGATAGCCTTATTTTCTTGCTCCAGTAAAAGCACTGATAGATTTTTGTGGTTTTACATAAATATATTATTACATTGCTCAAGGATGAAATTTCACACAATAAAACCTCTCTTAATTGTGGTCAGCTACAATATTCCCTCTTATACTTTTAGAATCCTTTCCCAGTAGAAAACAGAAAGCCAATAGCTCTTAAATGATAGAATTAGTCAGCTAATAAGCTAGTGCTAGGTTTCCTCATCACATCTAACCTCTTTGCATAAACCAAACATCAAAAGGTGTCTCTCGTGGTCTTAAGAGAGACAGGTCACAGCCCTGGAGAGAATCCAATTATTCCCTCAGGAAGTGACGTAATAGTAGCATTTTCTTCTTTTGTTAAGTAAAACTATACATGCTCCCGAGGCAGCAGAAATTACATCAACAGGACACTTACTCATGACTGGAAAAGTCTCTGTGTGTTGTCCCAGTCCAGTATTAAACCAAGATCTACTGTCCAGGCTTTCTCAGAGGAATACATATCCTGTTCTGAAAACAGAAGAGAAAGAAGTCAGATTTTTTAAAGGCCAATGTTTAAAGTCTCCTAAAAGAAATGAAAATTATTTTCATTTCATTTTTTCTACCATCTATAGAACCCCTAGTCCTTTTCATATAAAAGATTACTACTGATTACCATCCAATTCACAGGTTCCTCTTTCTAAAACAAGTAACTTTGAGAATTAAAAATACATAGATGGTAACTGCCATACATGAATCTAGTATGTAGACGGCAACTACTACACATGAGCTTAGTATGGGTAGAAGGCAACTGCCACAGAGAAGCTTAGTATGTAGAAGACAACAGCCATTTAAAAAAAAGCCTGTTATCTTGAGTCTTCAGTACTCAAGTTATTCCTTCCCTATTCCCAACTAATGAAGTCAAGAAAAAGAAGAGTGGTCTGCCGAGGATAAATAAAGCCTGCTAAGTCTATTTTGATTGCATACAAAGTATTTATATAAGCCTCAAATAATGACCACAAAAGTTATTGCTATGAACTTTCTCTAATGATGCCCATTTCCCCATTATAAACATAATATGAATTCACATTTATTTAGTTATGTGCAGCACATAGCCTTTCAAGGCATTCTTTCTAAGTATTCTAAAAATATATTTGGTAAATAAAATGAAATTTTTAGACTTAGTTCTTTTTATTCAAGTGTAATATCATTGCCTTGTATTAGTATGAGTATGAATACTAAAACACACTTGACCCTTGACTAAGATTTGCATTATAAAATCTCCCTCAATTGATTAACATATTTTTAGATAAGGCATAAGCACTAGTGGTATATTTAAACAAAAACAGGGATGCATAAATGCCTTCCTAGATCTAATACATAATTTTACAGCTCTGCAATTCAACAATGCACACTAGCATAACTTCCTTCATAAACCAGTAAACTACTTCCTGCAATCATGAAAAGTGATACTTTACTGTTTAAATCACTCAAGAAAACAGCAAAGCAGTAAGCCCCTCAGCTATGAATCAAAGTTAGGATAACACTTTAAAAGAGTCAGTGTGCCATACCCATACACTGTACTCAGATCAGGTGAGATGCATAAGCAGCACACATTTACACAATGCAGAAATAGCATCAGCATGTACACGCACCACAGGCTGCCTACACTGTAGTTAGCAGTGGTATATAATCACAGTTCTGCCATCCTGTCACCTGACCCCAGCCCACAGGCTTTCTTCTTCATCTGTGCATTAGCCAGTGATTACCATTTCCAGATAACCCAATTATCCCAAGGAAATGAGTAGCGTGGCAAATCTACAATCACATATAATCTCACGTTAGTTTCAGGTACACGTTCAAAGTTTCTCACAATAAATACACTTCTTGATGGTACTGCATTAAATTTATTGGATTTGATTTCCCGCCTTAGAAACTAAGATAAAACATGCTGAATGACAAGAGGGACAGGCAGTCAAATGCCACAGAAACACCAAGCAGCTAAAGCATTCACAGAGGCCCCAGGAGTCCACATGCATTCATACTTGAAGCAACTACTCTTTGCCCGGAGGCCTATGTTTATATACATTTGTAATGATATCAAAGTACCCTACAGGATGTAATGCCCTCTTCCTACCATGCCATAAGAAGCCAAATAAATCCTTAATTCTAGTGTTTAAGACAAAGAATTTTCTCAGCACTAAAAATACTATCTTCAAAAACATTAGGATAAGGGCTCAAGCAGTTAAGAAAAATTACTGTTCTTCCAGAGGAACCAAGTTCGGTTACCATGACCCACGTCATGTGACTTACAGCTATCCATAACTCCAGCTCCAAGGGATATGCAATGCTGCAATGTCTCTGTCTGGCCTTCTCAGCCACCTGCCCTCAGGGTGCACATATCCACATGCAAACATATATAGCTACCCATAATTAAAAATAATATTTTTAAGTCAGGATAATAAAACTTACAAATATTGGGTATACTACAACCATATGAGGTAACAAATGCACACAAGTCTTACAGTTTACAAACATGCAAAGCATGTATCAGAATTTAATGTACGGACCCATAGAGCAACTCTTAGAAATGAGCTTATGAATGACACAGTGAGGTCACCTAGTCAAGGTTCTTTATGCTAATCACAGCTTCAAAACAGAGATCTGCTCCCCAGTCCCCATCCCCACCTACTCTCGAAGTCAATTTTTTTCAGCAACCAAATGGTTCAGCTCAGTAGCAGTAGCACGCAAGATAAAATACTCAGGCTGCCTTCTCCTCACCTAGTTACCCTTCTCTGGAGAAGAGCAATGTCTCAAGTACACAACTTCACATGCCAAGAATTTTGTAGTATTTCTGCAAAATCCAGCATTTATCTTACTTTTCACAAACTGGCTTTGGGAGGTGTGGCGATATGCCTTCCTGGAAAGGGGCAGAACTACACCTAACTAGAAGCTGTATGAACACCAAATTTGCCTACATTCTCTTGGACAGCATAGCAGCATAAGAAATGGACACCCAAGGAGGCTACTGGCCCCAAAATGACACATAACTGAAAACAGGTTACAGTTTCTGACCAAACCATGCCAAACTCAGCCAAGGTTGCAGATCTATGGCTGCCTGCTGTCTGCCACTGAAATTTTGTGGTAATTACATTATTACAGCCAAAGATGACTAAGCCAGAGAATAAAGACACTGAATTTAGGGGCAAGAGAGCTAGCTCAGCAGCATAGAGCAAGTACTGCTTCTGCAGAAGACAGAAGTTTGATTCCCAGAACCCATGTCAGAGGGTTCACAACCTCCCGTAACTCCAGATCCAAGGGGATCGAACACCTCTGTCCTCTGTGGGCCCTGGCATTCACACATACAATATATGTACATACACAGATCCTCATACATACACATCAGTAAAAGTAAAATAAATTAACTAAACTGGGCGGCAGTGGCGCATGCCTTTAATCCCAGCACTCGGGAAGCAGAGGTAGGTCTCTGAATTCAAGGCCAGCCTGTTCTACAGAGCAGAGTTCCAGGACAGCCAGAGCTACACAGAGAAACTCTGACTTGGGGGGGGAGGGGAGGACAATGACGACAACAACAACAAAAAGCATTGAAATTTCAAGTTAAAAATACTGTATTCAAAAATCTAGGCACAAACTTATCACAGGAAACAAATCTAAATAAGTAAAGCACATAGAGGTTGGAAATTAAGGCATTAAAAATGCAGAGTTGGCAAATACTGACTGAAACAGAGAGATGTGGCTATAAAATCTACGCCATGTTTGTGCTAAGAAATCAAAGTATGCATTTCAACCATGATATATAGTCATGTCACTATTTTATAAAAGTACAAGGACACATGAAATCATTTGTACAATGTTACAGAATACATAAAGTGAATAATGTATTAGAGACATTTGCACACCTAATGTACTATAAAGAGAAATAAAGGAATATGAGGCTGATGGTCCCTCAAGCCAGCAGTGGGCTAGGACAGGACACAGTCATTCAGGAGCAGACTGGTAATGTCACTTAAGCTGAGGGAGTGAACTGAATGGATGTTACTATGTTAGTCTTTATGCAATATGTAATGTCTCTTATGAATCTTGCATTTTACAGCATTCTATATAAAAAACAAAAACGTCCCAAAAGTACAGAAAATTAAATACAAGTAACATAAACATGGAGCTACATGTATAAAGGTGTTAAATGTAGTTATAATTTCTAAACAGTAATTAGGAGACAGAAACAATGGTAGTGACTCACTCATTCCTTAGGAGTAAAAGACAAAAATCAAGTGAAGGGCAGCTCTACTACAAGCTTCAATGTGGGTTTTTGCGGGTTTTTTGGTTTATGTGGAAAGATCTGATTAAACGTTTTCCATGGGCAGAACAGCTGGCTACCCAAAGAGCTACATCAGTTATACTGTCCAACCACTGGAGTGTCTTACCTCACCTTCACAGCCGTGTGATCCTCTATAATACTTTTCTAGTAGCTGATTTTTCTAAGTTACTATTTGTTGAAAAGTCATTTTTCTCTCCTCTCCCACAAAATGCTTAAGAAAATTTCCTTCATCACAGCACTAATTATAATATCACAAAATTTTAAACTTAAATGTCCAATATTAAATAACTGACTGGATTGTTCATTATTAATAAATAGTCTCTCACAGCCATTAAAACTGTCTGGCAATTTAAGGACAAGAAATGAACGAATATTATGATGGCCTTTACACCCCATCACAGAGTCATCAAGAAAGGAATGTCAGAAATGAAGCTTCATCCAACTCAAATGTATTTCCTCAAAGGCTCTCAAGCCAAGACTTGTGACTACTGTTCAGTTTTTAAATTTAAAATAGATGATATAAGCTGGCACGGTGACATACACCTTTAACCTAGCTCTCAAGAGGCAGAGACAGGAAGATATCTATCAATTTGAGGCCATCCTGTTCTACAGAGCAAGTTCCAGGCTAGCCAAGGCTACATAAGATACTGTCTCAAATAATAATAATAATAATAATGACAACACAACTTTTTAAATTTAAAAAGCAGACAACATACAAACTTATTAGGCATTCGATAAACCCTTCCTAAGCAACTCCCAGGAGACAGGCAGTATTCTAGGCCCAGCCAACAAAGCTATAAACAAAATACTACCCTTTGCAAAGCTTAATTATAATAATTCCAGTACCTTCCCTTTTTAATTCAGTCATAGTTCATTAGTTCTACTACATATGCCAGGGCAGATTCCCAGGTAATGTCTTCTTATTCTAGACGAAGAAATAACTCCAGTTACTACTACAGTCATTATTCATTGAGACATATCTCACCCAAGTGGTTATATAATTCTTGGACTTTCTATAAACAATACTCTAGAGCAACATATACCTATAAAACACAGCACTAGATTCCCACAGCCTGTAGTCCAGCGAATCCATCACTGCCACAGTGAGGAGGACTGTTTACTCTGCTCACTAAGTCAACAAAATACTTCCCACTAATGAGATCAAAGACAGGCCTGAGAATAAACGGTTGGTTTCAGCAGTTTGTTTACACGTGTATATTAATGATGCATAAGATAAGGATAAGGTCAAATTTCCTCTCCTCAGGTAGAGTTTAAGTTAGGTTTCCAGGCGGCTTATCAAATTCTAGTGGCTTTGTTTACACTGGTTAACAGGCATTTCAGAAAGCAAGTGTCATTTCTAAATCTTCCTTATTTCTAACAGGTACAGAGAAGCAGGGGCATTCAAAGGTAGCTTATAATGTTATATTTGTCATATGCACTTGATATATGTCTATCTTAACAGAACTGTACGTAGCAGCTAAGCTCCACAAATAAAAGCTAAAATGAAGAACACAGTATCTTTCTTTTCAGAAGCCTGGTAGCATTCAACATGTCCATTAAAATCACAGGTTGCCATATAATAAGCACTAAAGCAGACACCATGACGGAAGAGATTTAAAAGTAGACATAATTCTAAGACCTATATCCAAGGGATTTGTGATCAGTTAGATTCTAAACACCCTAATACACATATCTACTCTTTCAAAAATATTAATTCAACTGTACAATATATAAAAACTGTCCAACTAGCTTAGGACACAAAAAAGACAAATTTGATTTCAGTCATCCTAAAACAGATAAGTTCCAAAGAAAAGTGCCAACAAAAATGGACTGACCAAAGTGGAAGTCAAGGGCTTCAGTGTATTCTAAGCACTGTATTAAGTAAAAATAAGTAAACTTACAAGCCAGAGGATGCAAACACACAGATCTGCAGGGTAGTGGGGATGAAACTGGAAGTCAGCAAGATGACAGTCTAAGGCCTCTCAAAGAAGCCACTGCAACAAGGTCACTTGGCCTCCCTGGGCCTGTGTGTGCAAAGCCAGAGCTAAGTTTTCCAGGCTGACGAGCACCCAGATGTATCATGGGATGCTGTGCAAAAGATGCCCTGGTAAACTAAATATAAAGTTGATGCGTGCATTAACAGTCCTGATACATTTTTGGTCTCATAAAATAAGGAAGTTGAAACACAATATTGAAGTTCTATTTGTAACTTGTGTTATTTATGACTTTAAAACTAATCCTAATTAAATGAGAAGCTGAGAAAGACTCTAATTTCTTTAGCATAAGCAAAATCAACAAATAAACTATCACAGTAAATGAGGTATGAACTAAAACAAACCAGTCTAAAATGTTCCATTAAAGGGGGATAGGGACAGATTCAACTGACCCCTGGGAGGAAAAAAAAAGTCAAAGTGACTGTTAATGGTGATGTAGTCAAATACAACTATAAATTTAAGAGTTTAGATAGTGTTCTTTTAGCAATCCTCAATGATGACAATTAACCTTGGAGAGAAGCTTTTTGTTACTAGTCAGAAAAATAAAGCCCAAGTAAGCCTGGGGAATGAACTTAGGATCCAAACTGATACTAAAGTGCTGACCATCAACAAAATATTATGTACATTGTTAAGGGGCTGTGTTCAATGTCTTTAAAAAGAAATTTCTAGAAAAAAATCTAAAACACTCTTTAGTAATTAATGTACAAAAATCTTTGAATACATACCATAAAATGCTGTTCTGAAAACTGCCCTAGTACTCCACAATCACACCCTTCTACATATTTTCCAGTAACTAAGCATCTAGCTGGGTACAACATATGAAAGTTTCGTGGGCTGGGGATCGGTTAAACAGTGCTCGTCAAGCAAGTGAGAAGATGAAGTTGGGGTCTTCAGAACCCATGTAAATGCCAGGTGGCCATGGCAGAGCATCCCTGGAGCACGGTGCACAGCTTGACACTAGCAGAAATAGCAAACTCTGCTTCAGTTGAGACACTCACTGCCTCGGTAAGTAAGGCAGAGAGTGATACAATACTCCTGATACTGGCCTTGGATCTTCACACGTGTGCGCCTACACATGTGTGCCTCTACACATGAGAATACACAAACAATACAGACATGCACACGATACACACAAACACATATAAGAAAAGGAAAGAAGGAGGATCTGCATTTCCACAAAAGTTAATCCAGACCATTTGTCTCACTAGAAGACAAAGAATAGGCCAAACGATATACACTACATATAGTTTTAAGATATTAAAAATGCCAAGGATATAAACAAATGTTTGCTAAGTAACTACTAAAGCTAACTGTATGTCTACCTAGTGGTCAACAGTTCTATTCCTAAGGAAAGCCTAAAGGAAACTGTTCATATATCCAACAAAATACACAAGAATGTTCACAGCAGCTGTATTATAGCAGCCAGTAACTGAGAACAATCCAAACACCTACTAAAAGTAGAATGGATAAACTAAGAAATAGTCACGGATTAGGCCACCACTGTGGCAATCTATATTTTCTGATAATAGTTACTGCATTATGACCCTGCGTGATTTTTTTAGAATCTTGTCTCTCCCAGTCAAGAAATGTCATTTTCCCTTTCTTTACAAGATGGGCATTTTACAACTGCCTCAAGTAGTAATTAATACACAATGGGCATTAATACCACATAAGTGCCAAGTCTAAGTGACAAGAACAATATAGCGTCTGTGTGGCTCACCCCCAATCTCTCTAATCCTCTCTCTTTTTCTTGGACTCCAGCCACACAGCTCATGTGAGCACCCTCAAGCCATACTGCAAGGCTGTATCTACGTGGCCCATCACCAACCCTCAGACAGAGAAGCAACCCTTCACACAACACTAGGCCTGGCCTTCAAGCAGCCCGACCTGAAACTGAGTGAAACAGACATAAGCATTGCCCAAATTGCGGATCTGTGAAGAAAGCAAATAATCCCACTGTTTAAGATACACTTCTGAACAATTTTTTAGGTAGTCAGAATAACTAAAACAAATACTGGACAATAAACAGAAACAGCTGCATACAACATAAATGAAATTCACTTCTACAATACAATGCTGAATGAAAGAAACCAAACACAAAACAGCATCTGTTGCATGACATTATTTCTATGAAAAACTACAAGATGCAAAAGTAACCTATGGTGACAGAAAACTAAGTCCTAGCTAGATACAAGACAGGAAGAGGGTATTGATTGGAAACAATTGTAATGAACCTCTGGGGCACCAGAAATACTCTATAGATTGAACTGAGTTAATTACACAGTTAATTACATTATAAAAATTCTTCAGGATATACATTTCAGACTATTACACACTGTAGTATGTACACTATATAACTTTTTCAAAGGATATATCCAAGAACTGAGACGATACTAAGTAATGAGCAATCACAGTCCAAAAGAAAGAAAGAATCCAAAATGGAGAGTATAACACCCTAGGGCTTCTTTATCCCAGGAAATTGCTACCTGATCAGAACAGGTGCCTGAGAGGCTACCCTGTACTCAGGCAGCCCTGAACACTAAGAAGGCAAAGTGTCAGTGTGAGAAATACCACGTGAACCATCCCCTTGATTTCAATTAAGAACTCAAAAACCCAAACCCCCAAAGAAAGGACAACTTGAAAGTAAACTAAACCCAAGGATAAACTAGGAGCAGGAGACAGGAGGATGCCTGGGCTCACTGGCCAGCCAACCCAGTCTAATCAGCAAGGCCAGGTCAGAGTCACTCTCAAAAGACAAGGCAGGTGGTTCCCGAGGGACAATGACCTCTGGCATGCACATGTGCCCACATTCGATCCTGTGCTCACACCTCCTGCATGTGCGCTAACACCCACACACAAAATAATAATAATAAAATGTCAAAATTAGGTAAACACTGAGACTAGTAAAATTTATAATCCCAAACTGAAACAAAAAAAAGAAAAAAGAAAAACGGAAATGTCATTTTTTTTTAAGAAAGCAAAGCAACCCTAGAAAGAATTATAAAAATAAACTGCCCAGGTAAGACAAATTTCTAAAACTAGTCTCCACACCTATTCCATTTTTTCCTTTTGTGACTTGGTTTTTCAATTTTTATTTCACCTTGTCTTATCTTACTACACATATACTAATAAATTAAACTGCATGAAAACCAAACAAAGTAAAACCAGGCAGAGGTTCTAGAGCAAATAAGTACTGCATCCACGCCATAATAAAACATGAATATTTCACCCCGGTAACATGGCTAACTGTAAATTAATATAGTGAGCAGTTTTAAATTGACAGTATACCATAACACTCTAGCATTGTTCTTATTACTACTCACTTGCTGATACAGTGGAAGGAAAATTCAAGGGGGAAAATGTAACCTGCTACACTCCTATCGATGTCAGGAAGACACAGGTGCAATGTGGACCTCTGTCACAAGATAACTGAGTCATCTCTTTAGAGCCAAAACCACTTAAGGAGACACAAAACTCCAGAGTCAATCTTGATCTGACTACAAGCAAATGAAACATGAACACTCATTAGACATTTTACTTCAGGACAGATCACTCCTAAAGCTTCATGAAGAGTGGGGCATGTTTAAATAAGGTAGTCTAAGCTGATGAAAACAGAATTACAAGGAAATCAACAAATCCTTACAGTCATTATGTCTGTGAGGAAATCGAAGTATATTTTATTTGGCATCTAATCCGAGTTTTACAGCTATAGAATCTAACATGTAGCCCAAGTGTTCTAAAAGCAGACACTGAGGTGGACAGTCTCCTGTGGCCATGAGGATCAAGCTGACTGACTCACTTTCTGTGATGACTATGAAACAGAACCAAGCCACTTCAGATGAGAGAATGGTTCAGCAGCGTCTCTTCAAACCAATGATGACAGCACACCGGCCATGCAGGGAACTAGCTGATGCTCATGTAACCGCCACATCCATCTCCCCAACTCTGCTACTATGTGCACACTCTTTCCTCACCCTCAGAGTAGCCTAACTTTCCAAAGAAATGTTTTTTAAAACTAAGTCAGCTGGGGCGGCGGTGGCACACACCTTTAACCCCAGCACTTGGGAGGCAGAGCCAGGCGGATCTCTGGATCTCTATAGAGCGAGATCCAGGACAGGCACCAAAACTACTCCAAGAAACCCAGTCTGGAAAAACCAAAAAAAAAAAAAAAAAAAAAGTCCTAAGTTGTGAGGTGATCGAGCAGGTAAATGACACTAACCAGGCAAGAGTCGTCTCTGACTCTAATTCCCACCCCCTCCAGTCCTGGACGCTATATGAAGTGTATGTACTACAGGTCAGACTTCAAATTGTGATTCTTACGTTGACTGTAAAAATGGTAGAAACCTTTTAGAGGAAGGCCATCCTCTAACATATAATTAGATCACATCTGTAAAATGGAAAAATGCTCTTCACAAATTACACCGAAGGGACAAACTGTAAGTCTGTGGTAATTAGTCTGAATTGCACTAGTTACAAAACAAGGTGGCTGAAGTAGAATTACACTCAAAATCCAGAACACATCTCCTCCTCTCTACCTGAAGTAGCAATTCTTAGTTTTAGTATTCTAAATTCCTTGGCTGACTTCTGAACTTCCTTAGCATTCCGCAACTTTTCACCAAAATAATTTTGTTCTCCATTTGTTATGAGGTTGAACTCACTCGCTTCCTTCGCCCATCCTAACTGGCTAAACAGTCACAATGATATGACATGCCAGCAAAGGTAGGCCAGTGCAAACTGCCTGGCACTGGAGACCCAGACTGGATTTGCTGGTTCCCATACAATGCCTGAAGAGGATCAGTCAATGTACACCCAACACCAATCCTGTCGCTTCTCCTTACTGACTTGTTTAACCAGACCAGCTATCCTCGCTGAGGGCTGGCTACCTGTGGAACAAAACACTGTTAGGGAAGAATGGAGGGCTGAAGAGATGGCTCAGCGGTTAGGAACACTTGCTGCTCTTCCAGAGCATCCACGTCTGACTCTCAGCACCCACGCAAGTGATGGCTCACAACCATCCGTAACTCCAGTTCCAGGGGATCTGACACCTTCTTCTGACTCCCGAGGGTAACAGGAACATGTGTGATGCACATACATAAATGCCAGCAAAACACTCATACACATAAAATAATAAATCTTAAAAAATATTTTTGCTGGGCGGTGGTGCTGCACGCCTTTAATCCCAGCACTCGGGAGGCAGAGCCAGGCAAATCTCTGTGAGTTCAAGTCCAGCCTGGTCTACAAAGTGAGATCCAGGACAGGCTCCAAAGCTACACAGAGAAACCCTGTCTCGGAAAAAAAAAACCAAAAAAAAAAAAAAAAAAAATTTAAGGGGAAAGGTGTAATGGATTATACTCACCAGAACCACAACCCAGAGCTGTACACTCTAGGTGGCGGCACACGCCTTTAATCCCAGCACTTGGGAGGCAGAGCCAGGCGGATCTCTGTGAGTTCGAGGCCAGCCTGGACTACCAAGTGAGTTCTAGGAGAGGCGCAAAGTTACACAGAGAAACCCTGTCTTGAAAAACCAAAAAAAAAAAAAAAAAAAAAAAATTAAGTAGCAGCCAGCACCAAGGCTCAGGACCCAAACTCTGAAAGTTTGACAAAGAATACTTCCTGAATACCTCTGTTGAGAACTCATGGGTTCTTTAACTCAGGACACCTGTCCTTGCAACTAGGGCCGTGTATTTATTTCCCTTAGAAGTTAATTTACACTGTTATCAGTATCATTTCCTTTTCCATTCTGACTTATAGCTTAATGGCCTGTGGAGAGTACAAACTAGAACCAGTCATCCACCTTAAGGAGTGAACGACACCATGCTTACAACTTCTCTTATAAAATTATGACAAACTAGAAAATATTTTGTTAATTCTGGGGTCTTATGGAGAAAAGTGATGAGACACTGTTCATCCTGTGCCAGTTTATTGATTCCTAAGATAACAAAGAAAGGGGAAAAAAAAAAAAACTTAAACTCTGACTTAGTCCCCCCTCCAATCCCTGACCAAAACTTTCCAAAGATTCAAGATGGGAAGGACCTGACCAGAGTGATCTCAAACATCCTGCAAAACTTTTCTAAGCTATGAAACATTAACTGTCGGGGGAAGGGGGAGGGGGGAGAGAAGAAAGGGGGGAAAAAAAAGAAAAAAAGAAAGCTGATCCAGAAAGAATACTAGGACAGTGTCCCTACTACTTCCATTCGTGTGGCGTTATTCCTAAAGACTGGGTATTGGCCCAATTCCCTGAGCCTTTCCAATCCATAAGGCACAAAGCATATTAAAGTCTTCTAAAAACTCATACAGGGTAGAGGAGATGAATGAGACTCGACTAATGTACGCTTTATTCGAAAATGTCCTGATGTCAGCTAACACCTTGTAAGTGAACTTTAAAAATAAAATGTAGCTGTTGACTAAAAAGAGGGTGGCTAGGTAGGTGGCAGGCACAGCCCAGAGATAGCCAATGTTCAGCTGATATGAACGTCCCACCATGGAGTCAGACTTCTCTCATTCGCTGGCATTAAAACACCTGCGAACTACCGTGCTCCCGGAGCTCCAAACTATCCTGCAAAACTTTGCAAGGGCGCCCAGATTTCCAGGCTTTCCAGATCCCTCCCTCCCGCCCATCCTCCCCCGAGGCTGCTCCAAACAAAGTTCTGGCGGCGGCATCCCGGCAATCGGTTCAGAGAACGAAGTTTGCCTGGGTCCTGCCCACTCGCGCTCCCGCAGGACGCAACTGAAACTTGTGAGGGAGACACGTCTCCCCGGGGACCGAAACTTGCAACTGGGGGGGGGGGGGGGTGGCAGGATGGGGGGGGGGGGATGGCGGCCAAAGGGTTCCGCCTCCCCGAGGGGCTGCACGCAGCGCTGGGCCCTTCCCGGCCCCCGGCCCGCGCCCGCCCGCCTGCCAATCACGCCGCAGACCCCCGGCGCGCGCGGCACGGCGTGCGAGCTCTCGGTGAGCCGGCTCGGTCCAGGCCGCACCGCCACCGCGTGCCCTCTGCCCGGGGCCGGGAATGGCGGCGTCCGGCTGCCTGGGGCCAATTCCGTCCCGGCCCCCTCGCCTCAGACCCCGCCAGCCTCTCTAGCAGCGACCGAGGAGAAAAGGAAGTTACCTCAGGGTGGTCCCGGCGGCGGCCAGTCGCGGGAGGCCGAGCGGGTCCGGCGCGGTGGCGGCGGCGGCGGCGGCGGCTACCGCAGTGCCCTCCGCCCCATTGTCTCCCTTCCAGGAGGCTCCCGGCGAAGCCGAGCCCGGGAACCAGGAAGTTCCCCGGCGCGACACCTCCTGCCGCCGCCGCCGCTATGGAAACGGCCCCCGCCTTCCCCAGGGCGGCTCGCCCGGGACCCCGCCTCCTCGCCGCCGGCCCCGCCCGCTTCACCGGCCGCCAACAGTCGCCGCTGCGGCCGCGGCGGCCGCCGCCATCTTGGCGCGGGCAAGCGGGCCCCTGCCTTCCCGGCGGCACGTGCGCTGCTCCCGCGCTCCCGCCGGGCGCGCTCCCGCCGGGCGGCAGGCAGAGGCTGAGCCCCCCGCCCCACTGCCAGAAGCGGGGTGTGCGGCCCTGGCAGCGCCCAGGGATGGCTACAGAACTGCAGATGGCTCTGGACCAAAGGCAGTGTCTGACACTTGGGAGCTGGCCGGAGAGCAGGGGGCTCGGTTTGCCTCTGGGGGCCCACTGCTTCCCGGCCTTGAGACCTTGCCCACTGCACTTGGTTTTCTCCCCCCTTCCGTGAAGGTGGATGGTAACCGTACCTGCTTCATGGAGTTGTGCCCTGCACAAGCGAATGCTTGGTAGTGTGTGCACAGTGATAATCTGTCAATAGAGTGGCGCTGTTACAAGGTCACACAGTCGATTTCCAGGCATTTATGCCAAATGATCAGCACAACTTTAAGTAGGCTACCGTGTGCGAGCCTTTTGCTGCCTAAAACGTGTTCATGTTCATCTCTGTCCCATCTTTCTCTAGGTCAGCTTACTTTTGTGTGTCGTGGAAATTGTCAAGAGTTTTAATCTCCACAGTCCATTAAGAGCCGCTGTAAAAAGGATGATGTAAACTTCCCAACACTACAATTTGCTGACAGTTAAATGATTTATTCAATGGAAGCTACAAAAGTTTGGGTGTGCGAATAACTAAAAGGCTTCTGTGCTTGTTTCCAGGAACTAGAATTACTAAAGCTGGCAACTCTGCACTGTTGTTACTCTTTCCCTAGCTGGTGAAACCTGACACTCATGGCTGCGTGCTGTGTGCAATTAAGGACAGAAGGGAAGGAAGGGGAGGCTGAGTGGCCGGCCGGCCCTTCCTCTACATGCAGACTTTAACACCTGTGAATAGATTGGGCCTTGGTTAGCTTCTGTGGCCCTTCTGCCTCTCAAATGTTGCATTAACCACTTTACATTGCTGGGGAGGCCGGGGCTGCACGTGGCACCCAGGGCCTTTTGAACACGCACATACACACACACTTCCATTGATCTGCATTCCCAGTTTAAAGACAATAAGATAATAAAAATGTATGCTTTTATTTGGGTTTTCACTGAAACCAGGTTCGCAAATACTACTTTTGGGGGGTTTTGTTGTTGTTTTGTTTATTCTGGAATGTACAAAACGGCACAACCGGTTTGATGGAAGGACGTGGGAAATTTATCAACACCCCAATATTTCTCCAAAAGGTATAGAATTCCCACGTTAGCAAATCACTAAAGCATTCTCCGTCTGTGACAAGACCCACCCCTTCCATGTCTTTGGACACACATTGTACCCTGCGGATTGCAGAAGTCCTCCAAACACTGCTTCCTGAATGAAACTCTGTAAGATACCATGGGAACCCCACAGAGACTCAAAAGAGAGCTCATTCAGAAATATCACTGCAAATACAAAAGCACTAAAGAGTTGGAGGAACACCCCTGGTCACAAGCTTGTTTCACAAACTGAAGTAGAAGTTTCACATTTTTTGTGTGTAAATCAGTCTGATAGTGCTGTGTTCTGGACTTAATTGTCAGCACTATTGGCCCAACTTTAGACTTAGCACTCTGACTCTGTAACATGAATATTCAGGAATATATTCAATAATGAGGGTGGCTGCATTTCACTGCATAAATAAAAGCACTTGAGCCTTGGGGTAGTCGTTTGCCAACCCCTGCCATAAAAATGTATATTTAGATTATATTCACTCCATGATTATATTTTCTTGAACGTGCTAGATACCAAGATGCCCTTCAACTGGGAGGGGGAAAAAAAGATAAAAATGTACTGTCGATAAAATACCAAAAGAGGAATAAATAGTATCTCCAATAAAACTATTTCACAAATGCCAAACATTTAGAACTCTCTATCCTATCACATAACGGGAGAAGAGATTGACATTTGCATTTCATTTTTGCAAGTTATTTTATCCTAATGACAATATTCACAATGCTGCCAAAGGTAAAAGTACATGTTTACGTTTCCCACAAAATGTCATAATAACTAGAGTCAAGAGTACAATCTGTGGGGAGAACATGAAAATATAGACCATGGGAAAGTTTTCACAAAAATTATCCAGCCTTTCATCTTCAAAAATATGGACGAAAGGGGCTGTTCCTAGAGTCTCCTGTAAACTGAGACTGCAGTGTGAATCCATGGCTATACGGTCCACTTAGCTTTGGGGATGAGCGTGAACAACTTGCTTAGCGGGAGGTGGGGTGGAGGCTCTGGGAAGCCTAGCACGATTCATCTCACCGCCTACAGTAATTTCTGAAATTCCCTAGGAATGGTCTGTTGACTAGAGAAGTCGGATCTAATGCCACTGTATGTAACTCATCATGGTGAAAGCAAATAACATATAAAGCAGATCAGTCAATACCTGTGGACCAAATGTCAATGAAAAAGCCACATCCACGTGGCTCGTATTTTTTTCTTTAAAAAAAAAAAAAAAAGAGTCCTTCAGTTTAAAAGAGAAAGTATTGACGGCAGAGCCAAAAGGAAGACTCCATGGATGGATTATGAATAATATAATTGCATGTAAGATGTTGCATACAGTTTGTTACAACGATCTAGGATGGGCTTACTTATTGGCGTTCTAAGAGACTTCGGAGCTGTCCCTATCTTAAGAACACACGTGCCATGAGATTGGGGAACTTGTCTGTCTTCCATCCTATTTTGTTCTTTGGTCTAGTTTGCTCTCTGGCCAGAGTCAGTTCCCTCTGAATAAAATAGAGAAAGAATGAAAAGGGAAGGAAGGGGGAGGAAGGAAAGAACGTCAGAAGGAAAGGACACAAAGGTGCATCAATACCCGATTTTTTTATGTATAAAGAGAAATTTCTAATTTTTTCACACGCTCAAACAGATCTGTGATCAAAAAAAAGTTTAGGAATGACTCCTTTTCAACTACTGAAGTTGCCTCTCACTATCTCCTTTGCGCTGTGCTCATAGCCACTGAAATGAATGATAAGCGGCACCAGTGGCAGCGCTGGTTAACACATGGAAAGGTCACGGTCACGACAGAACCCAGTATTAGTTTTAGAGCTTTATTGGGGGAGGGGTGACAAGAGAATCAGGCCTGGGGAGGAAAGCACGTACAGACAGAGGGAAGATGGAGGGGAGAGAGAGAGAGCAGAGCAGAACAGAGGGGTGGGGTGGGGTCTGAGTCACGGCTCTTTAAGGTGCAGATGGGTTTACAGAGCCATGCCATGCATGCACAGATTGTGCACCACGCTGAGCATACATGGTCACTCGTGCACACTGATGATGTAAAACGCAAGACCCTTTGCTTAACTTCTGAACTGCACGTGTGCGGTCATGCAACTGGAGTGAGGGCAGAATTCTAACAGCCATTCTGTTCTTAATTACAGTAAAACAGTTATCATGGGCTGCCAGAAATCTATAATGAGTCTGGATCATTTCTCAGGTGTGTCGTTATGTCTTCCTAGCTCTGGAAGACTTTCTGTCAGCTGACCTTCCATCTGCCACACTCCAGCTTCCCTTCAGTCACCTCTCAGACACGATGCCATTGTTATTATTATCATTATCATTATTTTATTATTTGGTTTGAGTTTTTGAGACAGGGTTTCCCTGTGAAGTTCTGGCTGTCCTGGACCTCACTTTGTAGACCAGGCTGGCCTTGAACTCACAGAGATCTGCCTGCCTCTGCCTCCCAAGTGCTGGGGCCAAAGGTGTGTGCCACCATGCCTGGCTTTTGATGCCATTACTTTTATTGTATGTATTTTATTCATTATGGCAAAAGTGTAGCACTCAGAGGATGATTTTCAGGACTTAGTTGTCTTCCTCTACCGTGTGGTCCCAGGGCTTGAACCCAGGTCATCAGGATTGACAGCTGGGGCTTCAACCTATGGAACCATCTCACCAGCCCCTATTATTTATTTTTTCAAAGTTTCATTAAATGGATGGAATTTAAATATTAAAATGCATACATATATAAGATATCGAAAAATTAAAATGTAATTTTATGTCATTTTGTCTTCATTTCAGGGTGATAAAACATCAGCCTTCATGTACATAAATTTTTTTTTTTTTTTTTTTTTTGGTTTTTCGAGACAGGGTTTCTCTGTGTAGCTTTGCGCCTTTCCTGGAACTCGCTTTGGAGACCAGGCTGGCCTCGAACTCACAGAGATCCGCCTGGCTCTGCCTCCCGAGTGCTGGGATTAAAGGCGTGCGCCACTTTTTAATTGACTTTTAAACTCTATGTATGTTGTATGGTAGTTTTCCCAGGAAACCTCCCAATGAACCATGCACACCAGTGTTCACACACTGTCAGTGACACTCCTTTTATATCTGCAATGGCCCTGTGACTCACTTCTATCCCCTAAAAAGAGTTTGGTGGAAATGAGGCAAGCGATTTCTAAAGTGAGAACAGAAGAAACCTTGAGGTTTCTACCTGGGTCTGTGAAATTTTCTGTGTACTTTCTCTCAGAATTCAAATACTGTCAGGTAAGAAACCTAAGCAGATTGCACAGGGCATACTAGATAGCCAGCCTCACCTGAGCCCACTGCCAACAGCAGCCAACCTCAACTGCTGGCCATTGCATGCCTGGAGTTCCAGCTGAACAACACCCTGAGAAACTCTTAGTGGTAACCTTTCTGTTGAGCCTAGGCAGCCAGGGGAACCATAGAACAGTAACAAATTGCTGTCTTTAGAAATGGAGTTTAGTGCTGTGGAATAATCCTCTTGTACACTATAAAGATTTGTCACTTCAATTGGTTTAATAAAATGTTGATTGGCCAGTAGCCAGGCAGGAAGTATAGGTGGGGTGACCAAACTAAGAATGCTGGGAAGGAGAAGGGCAGAGTCAAGATTCACCAGCCAGACGCAAAGGAAACAAGATGAGAATGTCATATTGAGAAAAGGTACCAAGCCACATGACTAAACATAGATAAGAATTATGGGTTAATTTAAGTGCAAGGGCTAGGTAGTAACAAGCCTGAGCTACAGGCCGAGCATTTATAATTAATATAAGCCTCTGTGTGATAGTCCAGGAAGTGGCTGCTGGCTATTTGGGAGTTGTTGGCGAGACAGAGACTTCCACCTACAGTTTAGAGTTGTTTGTCTCAAACCTGCAGGAATAGCACAATAAATGTATTAAGAATGAATGGCTCAGTCAGCAAAGCATTTGCCATACAAGTGTGAAAACCCAATTCAATCACCAGAACCTATGTGAAAAAGTCAGGCATGGTGGCACACTCTTACAATCCCAGTACTGGGAAGCTGGAGACTGGCAGATCCCTGGGGCTTTCTGGTCAGCCAGCCTAGCCCAATCAGGGAGCTCCAGGACAATCTGAGACCCTTGTCTTCAACAAAGCAAGGTGAATAGGTCCTGAGGAGTAACATCCAAGGTTAACCTCTGGCCTCCACGTACTCACACACTGTGCAGGAGTCCCCCCCACACATGCACCCATAAGCACACTCACACACTGTGCAGAAGTACACACACACACACACACACACACACACACACACACACACACAAGCACACTCACACACGTGCATGAGTCCCCCCACACACATGCACCCATAAGCACACTCACACACTGTGCAGGATTCCCCCCACACATGCACCCATAAGCACACTCACACACGTGCATGAGTCCCCCCACACACATGCACCCATAAGCACACTCACACACTGTGCAGGAGTCCCCCCACACATGCACCCACAAGCACACTCACACACGTGCATGAGTCCCCACACACACATGCACCCATAAGCACACTCACACACTGTGCATGAGCCCCCCCACACACATGCACCCACAAGCACACTCACACACTGTGCAGTACCCCACACACATGCACCCACAAGCACACTCACACACTGTGCATGAGCCCACACACACACACACACATGCACCCATAAACACACAAACTCACACATTGTGCATGAGTCCCCACACACACATATGCACCCATAAACACACAAACTCACACACTGTGCAGGAGTCCCCACACACACACACATGCACCCATAAGCACACTCACACACTGTGCAGGAGTCCCCCCACACACACATGCACCCATAAGCATACTCACACACTGTGCAAGAATCCCTCCCACATACATGCACCCATAAGCACACTAACACACTGTGCATGAGTCCCCACACACACATGCACCCATAAGCACACTCACACATTGTGCATGAGTCCACACACACACACACACACACACATGCACCCATAAACACACTCACACACTGTACAGGAGTCCCCACACACACATGCACCCAAAAGCACACTCACAAAAAAGAATATAATACTAAAACTATATTTAGCCATATTTCACCTAAAGTGTTAGTAACAAAATAGTACCATCAAAGTTAGCAGAAGTGCCATGGACATAGGTCAAGCTATGAAAACAGGGTAAACAACTGTGGATTCTGGGGAATTCAATGGCACCTTCTTTTACTGAGAAGTTTCTAATTTTGTCTGGTTCTCTGATTTGAGGTGGGATGATACATTATTGGACTGTGTGAAGCAACATAATGACCTTGATCAAAGTAAATACACAGTACTTTCAATTACATTTGACTCAGACATGAAATAAGTCCTTGACAGCCTCCTCCGACTAAAAAGGAAAAGACATAAGGATCTCAAGCAGCCAGGCTCAAGACTCTTGAAAATGAGGATAGAGATGAAAAAAAAAATGACTTTTTAATCTGCCCTGCATATTCTTTCTGTTTGCTAATACACTACGAAAATCACAGGTTCATAATTCTTAATCTGTAATTTTGAAATTCAAAAAGCTCTATACATCAAAACATTTTTTATATGTTTGGCAGCTAAATGATGACAACTGAGCTTTCCTTAGACTGTTCTTGGTTTTTCTTTGGGGATGGTGTTGGTTTGGAGCTTTGGTTTTGGTTTCTAGGCAGAAGCTAGCTGTGTAGTTCAGGCTGGCCTTCAACTCCTCTGTAGCCCAAGGTGTCCTCAGACTCCAAAGCTATTCTTCTGCCTCAGGTTCCTCAATGCTGGGATTACAGGCATGCGCCACCATGCCTGGCTATTTATACTTCTTATCTTAATGTGGGTTTTCATTTTGCTGCAAAATTTGAGTGTGTTTAATCACCATCTCTGGAATCAGAACCCCAGAATCAAATCCTGCAGCTCAGCTGCTTGTCAGCTCTGAGTCTTGGGGTGGCTGTGTGACCCTGGGCCTCGTCTCGCTCCTCTGTAAAAATGAGGATAGTTGTGGAAGCTCCTCATAGGCCCTTTACAGAACTAAGTAAGATCATGCATGCAAAATGCTTAGCCCAGTGGCTAGTAGTGAACACTTTGCAAACATCCACAATTACTGTAAGACTATTCAGATACAAGGCTTTTTTTTTTTAAATTCAAAGGAAATAATATTTCAAAAAGGGTTTAGTCAGAAAAAAAAAATGAAGTTACTCAAATTATCAACAGCAGAATGGCATTTGATATAGAGAATCAGAGGCATCTGGAGTCTTTGGAATGTGTAGAAGGGTGAAGGGTAAGAAAGGCCAAAACTTTCCAGTAATTAGCTGTGAACCCTCCTAGGAAGCTACTGCATCCAGATCAAAAGTCACTGCAAATGGCAGATCGTCACTGCCCATGTCATCACTGTCCATACTTGTCTGCCCTGCAACTTAGCAGCTGGTGACTACCAGGGATGTGTGCTGGTGTACTGGGGTCTAGCTAGCTTCATTCCGAAAATGCACATCTGCCAAACCCCTCAGGCCAGCTGCTGCAGAAACAATGGTGTGTCCTTGTATCTTCCAGATGCCAAGGGGGCTCTATACCTCATCAGAACTGTACTGCTGAGGAACATGAGGAATCACAGCTCCTGAGTGCCCAGCCTTTCTGACTCACTCAACACCCAGCATTAATAGTCTCTGAGTGAAACAGTTTATATTGGTAGAGCAGTTTGTTTGTTTGTTTCTTGCAGTGCTAGGGTACAAACCTGGACCCTCATGTGCGAAGCAAACACATGCCCAATCTTCAGTCCCACTGTTTTCCATAAAAGCTCTGAGAGTGAGGTGCTACCTGATGTGTCTGCAGCTGCATGGGGGAGAGATTCTGTATTCCACACCTAGAGTGGATGGCTAAAGAGAAGTTCAGTTGCCCATCAATGAATTTGTGTGTCAAATAAAAAAATGTTTTGCTATTCCATATCCCATTTAACATTCCAAGACCAAATAACTCTCAACTCAAAAAATTCCGTTCTATTTATATTATCTAATTGCCTTCCTTTAAGTTGACTCATTCCTATGTAAATAAGTTTATAGAGAAAATTTTGAATAAATATCTAAGGTAAAATGCAAATCGTAACAGTAGAACACAAATGTCATTTCATATAAATGGAGGATAAAAATAAAAATGAAAATAAAATAACATTAAACTAATTAGTAAGAAGGCTCTTCACCCAATGCCTACTCCCTTTGTTGAGAAGGGAGATTATTATGTGTTAGAAATGTTGGTTGCACTAACAGCAAATATCCTATCACCAATCAAGACTCAATAACTGATACATTTACCAGGACTAAAATGAAATCATGATCCATATCTTAGAGTTTCTATTGCTGTGAAGAGACACCATGACCATAGCAACTATTATAAAGGAAAACATTTAACTGGCACTGGCTTACAGTTTCAGAGGTTTAGTCCATTATCATCATGGGTTGGGGCATGGTGGCATGCAGACAGACATGATGCTGGAGAAGGAGCTGAGAGTTCTACATCTTGATCAGCAGGCAGCAGAAGGAGACTGACTGAGTGCCTCACTGGGAATAGCTTAAGCATAGGAGACCTCAAAGTCCACCCCCACAGTGACACACTTCCTTCAACAAGGTCACACCTCCTAATAGCGCCACTCTCTATGGGCCAAGCATTCAAACACATGAGTCTATGGGGTGCATACCTATTCAAACCACCACAATGCATGAAAAACCAAACTTGTCATTATGAGACGAAATGGTGTTTAAAGCTTTGCCCATCTTCTCTACCACAGTAGACCATACCCTATGTTTCAGGCAACACACTTTCTGCCACTTCCAACTTACTGCTTTAGCAAAGGGTCAGGATATTAGTAATGCAATTTTGGAAACTACTCAGAAGCTGAGTGTTGAGCTATGTCACTATGCTTTCCTCATGCTAACTCAGTCACAAACACATTGTTGCTGTCATTGAGCTGAAATTCATGTGACATAAAATCAAGTTTCTTTCTTTCTTTCTTATTTATTTATTTATTTATTTATTTATTTATTTATTTAGGTTTTTTGAGACAGGGTTTCTCTGTGTAGCTTTGCACCTTTCCTGGAACTCACTCTGTAGACCAGGCTGGCCTCCAACTCACAGAGATCTGCCTGGCTCTGCCTCCTGAGTGCTGGGATTAAAGGCGTGCACCACCACCGCCCAAAATCAACTATTTCAAGTGAACTTCTCAGTAGTGTTTAGTGCATCCATGATATTGTATGGCTACTTCCACCAATTCTCAAATGCTTTCATTACCCGCAAAAGAAACCCTGTACCCCATGCTCATTAAACCTGGACTCTCTTTTCCCACTCAAACCGGCAACCACTAATCTACTTTGTTTCTATAGACAAACCCGGGAATATTCTATATAAATGCAGTCCTGAGATTTGGGACCTTGTGTCTATTGTTTCTTTTTCTTTTTCTTTTTGGTTTTTCGAGACAGGGTTTCTTTGTGTAGCTTTGCGCCTTTCCTGAAACTCAATCTGTAACCCAGGCTGGCCTGGAACTCACAGAGATCCGCCTGGCTCTGCCTCCCAAGTGCTGGGACTAAAGGCGTGCACCACCACCACCCAGCATCTATCATTTCTTTTGCTAACATGTCTTTGGAGTTCATAGAAATTATAGCGTGTATTGATACTTCCTTTACATGGATAGTTATACATTTCACAATTGGTTAGTACATGTATGGCTAATCATTTGGGTTTTCCCACCTTTGGGCTATCATGAAAATTGCTATTATAAACATGTATGTATTTGCTTGAGTAATTATTTTTCATTATTTCAGGAATGTGCTTAGGAGTGGAATTGTTGGCCCTATTGTAATTCTATGTTTAAGGAAGTACTGTTTAAGGAGGCACCAAACTGTTTTGACAATGGTTTACATTCCCACCAACAGTGCACAAGGGTTCCAATTTCTCCACATTCTCCATTAACACTTGTTATTTTTCTGTTTTCATGATTATAGCCATCCCTGTGAGCACGAAGTGGCATCTTGTGGTTTGATTTGCATTTCCCTAATAACAAATAATGTTGATTATCTCTTATGTGCATATTTGTGCTCTGCATAACTTCTTTGGAAAACTGTCTATTCAGGTCATTTGATCATTTTTTAATTGGGTTGTTCAAATTTTATTGAGCTATAAACGTTCTTTATAGATCCACTTATCACATATATGATTTGCAAATATTTTATCTCATTCAGCAGTTTACTATTTCATTTTTATTGATAATGTCCTTTGATGAACATATTTTTAAATTTTTCTGATATCCAATTTCTCTAATTTTTTCTTTTATTGTATTTTTAGCATCACTTTTATTTGTCTATTGCCAATCCAAAGTAATGAATATCTCTACATTTTTTTTTAAAGTTATATGGTTTGGACCCTTATATTAATATACATTTTTAAGTTATATATCTTCCATAAATATAACATATATATATATCTTATATAAATATATAATATTTATATAAATATTGGCTCAGATTAACTTTATAACCACAAGAATTTACCCACTCTTGATACTGTTTCTTCAATAAATGAGTTTGGTTAGCCAAGAATATGAACAAGTTACTGTAGTGGATTCTACCACAATCTATATTTATATTTATTCACGTCACATATTAGTCCTATGTACAAGCAGGAAGTATACAGAACGTGCTGTGGGAGAGGGTTGAGGCCAGACACTGAACCACTGGTTTATGAGATAAAAGGTGTAGAATTGTAAGTAATAACAAAACCACCTCAGACGCATCTAACAGCAAAGCTGGCTGGTGAACAACACCAGTGTGCTTCATGGGTTCTGAGTCTCCATCGGCTTCTTCCTCTGCCTGCGTTTTTCCTCTCCACCCACCCAAGATGGCTGCCAACAATTTCCAGAGTCCAGGCCTCCTCTACCTCATCCAGACAAAGCAGCCAGCTCCTGGCCAAGGTTTGCCTGTTTGGGCTCTGGTATGAAACGCCCCCAATCCCTGCATGGATATTAATGGTCACAATGTAAGTTTCTGCTAATTACTCTCTTCTTCATGCATTGCCAGTTGGAGTCGGGCTTCTTCCACACGTTTCTCAAATGGTAAACTGGGCAAATGAAAAAAAAAAAAGGAAAGACAAGGATATTAAGGAGCCAGCATACTGTTCCCCAAGGTCACTGAAGAGGTCTTCACAGAAGAGATGGGATTACCTGGTCACGTGGCAGAAGAGTGTCCAGGTCATCCATTTTTACAAAAATAGAGATTAATATCCATTTTAACTGGACCACTGGTGTCAGGTGAAAATTAGCAGTCCTAGGAGGGTAACCTGAGAGCACATCATGGAACGCTTCAAATGCCTGAGTAAGGAGTTTAGATTTAGTTCATTAGGCAACAGATAGAAAAAGAATATGACTTACTCTCGGGGGAAAAATAAAATTGCTCTAAAACTGGTGAGGTATTATTTTTAATTCACTAAATGCTGGATCTTGGTATTTAATAAGATATATTCATTGCTCATTCAATCAATAAATGTTATTGAGTACGTAATGGGTGCTCATCTGTATTGTACTGTATGGGCAGTAGCTGTTTATTCGATGGCGAATAAGACAGTCGAGCTGTCACTATTGTGGAACCTGTAGGGGGATGGAGAACTATGACCTAAGTTGTTCTTTCACACACACACAGAGTAGATAAATGTAATTTAAAATCTTTCCCTCACCTACCTTCCCTTTTGACTTTCAGCCAGGCCTATTGAGCACACCAGAGCCAGGACTTAGCATATCTGTAAGCCAGGGCTCAGGAACCCAGCTGTTGGGAGGCTGAAGCAGAAGGCGCTCAAGCTCAAGGCTAGCCTGGGCTACATAGTGAAATCCTGTCTCAAAACAAACAAAAGACGACGACAACAATAAACAAAATCTGTTGAGGATAAATTTCACATTAAGATTCTTTTTTTTTTTTAAGATTTATTTATTTATTATGTACACAGAAGAGGGCACCAGATCTCATTATAGATGGTTGTGAGCCACCATGCAGGTGCTGGGAATTGAACTCAGGACCTCTGGAAGAACAGTCGGTGCTCTTAACCTCTGAGCCATCTCTCCAGCCCCCAAGATTCTTACCAAAACAAAAGTACCAATACAAAAAGTTTAAAGCTGTGTTTCCCCCTGTCAACAGCAGGTATTTCCTAATGTTTAAATCTGATCATGTGTTTTACCTGCCCACTTGTAGGTTCAAAATAAAGCCCATGGAAAGCTGTCAATAAATGACTGGTGGGCTGAGTAAATAACAATTAAATTCAGAGAACATCTAAGAGGACTTTGGCTGATAATCTTTTATTATAAGCTAGTTTGCTGGTCTCCAACAAAGACTTAGAATGAGTGCCTCTTGCCCTGTGTGTTCTTCCCAGGTTTTGTGACACATTACAAGTTCATGTATTTGCTGTCTGGCAAGAAGACACTTCAGAGAACCACTGGTGTGTGTTGTATGTCACTTGCATTATTCTGTGGAATTTATGAGAGATCCATAGTGCCCCAGATGAGGAAGGAACATTTTCAAGGTAGAAAAATAAAAGACAGCCGTGGTAATTATATATCATCTATTTGACTTTGCTACCTGGGAAATACCAAGATAATCTTTGAAATAAGTCATTTCTAAATATCCAGAGGAGAAAAGGAGAAGTACTGAGGGGCAATAATGCAGATCTGAGCGTGCTGCGCAAGAGCAATTTAATTTTCGTGTATGATGTGGTGGCAGGCTATGCTGGCAAGGAAGGAGGACCAGCTGTCATCAACGCTCTTCAATAGATTCCAATATGACATTACTGCTAGGAAGCCGAGAGGATGCCATCCAGCTAAAGGGTGGCTAATTTCAGATATGTGTGTGACACTCACATCAAGCCATTTCCCAAGGAATAGCATAAATATCCTTTCCAGAGAAGAGTTCAAGATCAACCTTTTCAAATGTTGCAGAATCTAGAGCAAAGGAACAAACTGGTATAAAACTTCTCTTTTTCACTTCTGTTGTATCAAGATTGTGAAATATCACAAAATTTGCCCTGGTAGACCAACTTAAAATAGTGGCTGATATAGCTAAGACTAGTGGTAATCCCTCATGTCTTGTTTCTATATAGATAACTCTGAGTGTCTATGTATTCAGAGTAAACAGGATGTATTAAAAGAAACACAACTTTGCTGAAGGTTGAAAATAACATTTATCCTAGCAGTGTTGAAGCCTGTGTTTTTATCTTGGCATTATTGATGTCCTTCCTTTAAAAAGAATATTAATCCCAGGAAAGGCGCAAAGCTACACAGAGAAACCCTGTCTCGAAAAACCAAAAAAAAAAAAAAAAAAAAAAAAAAAGAATATTAAGCTAAGAAGTCATCCTCAGCAAAATATTTGTTCCATAGTTTTATTTTTATTTTGTATAATAGAGTCCCTTGTATAGCCCAACCTGGCCTTACACTCACCACATAGCCAAGGATTACCTTTCACTTCTGCTCCCCTTACATCTACTTCCCAAGCGCTAGGATTCCAGGCACGTGTCACCTGCCTGGCTTATATGGTGATCAATCAACTGAACTACATTTGTCTTGTCTTGTTTTATTTGTTGTTGGTGGCTTTTGTTTTGTTTAAAGATTTATCTATTTCTTATGTATACAGTGTTCTATCCGCATGACTTGACTGCACACCAGAAGAAGACATCAGATCCCATTATAGATGGCTGTGAGCCACCATGTGGTTGCTGGGAATTGAACTCAAGACCTCTGGAAGAGCAGTTAATGCTCTTAACCTTTGAGCCATCTCTCTGACCCCATTTGTTTTTAAATAAGCAGAAGATTACAATTAAAAGTGTGTGCGTATGTGTTTATACACACCCAAACCTAAGAGTTCCTGTCTTCCTCATGTCTAAGAGAAGAATGTGGTGGAGGACAAGGTGCTGGGCACAGAGAACTTACATCTGTCTTCTGAGTTTCATTTCCCCTTGGGTTTTCTGTGGTTGGCAGTACTGCTCTGCAAATACTTCTGGCTTTCTGCCTTGTTCGCAGACGGTGGGACCGCTTGCTAGCCACCTTGGGTTGGGGTGTTATCCTGTCTGCTCTGTTGTGAACAGAACGTGGCATATGTGACTTCTTATGCAGAACACTGAATGGTAGTGTGAAACTATCCAGAGTATTCTCTCTGTCCCAACAGCCAGGCATGCTCCAGATGGTGGCAGATCTCTCAGCATCAATTACAAAGCAGTGTGAGGTAGAAAACCCCAATTATTTTGCAATGACTATTCTAAAGTACAACATAAAGAAAGCCTAATCCGCCGGGCGGTGGTGGCACACGCCTTTAATCCCAGCACTCGGGAGGCAGAGCCAGGCGGATCTCTGTGAGTTCGAGGCCAGCCTGGGCTACCAAGTGAGTTCCAGGAGAGGCGCAAAGCTACACAGAGAAACCCTGTCTTGAAAAACCCAAAAAAAAAAAAAAAAAAAAAAAAAGTAATCCTTTTTTGCTGCTAAAATTTGGGGACTATTTGTAAACACAGAAGAACTTAGCCCATCCTGACTTCAACAGGATTCTTATAATCACTAATATCATGATCCTCATTATTAATTCTCCCTAACACTGATATCTCAATACACACACACACACACACACACACACACACACACACACACACACACACCTTAAGTTCCTGTTGACATACTTGATAGATATTGAAACATTTAAAACGACATTAAGGAGGCTAGAGAGATGGCTCAGTGATTAAGAGAACTTGCTGCTTTTGCAGAGGACCTGGATTGGGTTCCCAGCACCCATATGATAGCTCACAACTATCCATAATTCCAGTTTCAGGGGATCTGACACCCTCTTCTGACTTCTGTGGACACCAGGCACACACATGGTACATGGACATACAGGCATGCAAGACATTCATGCACATAAAACAAAATAAATAACCTGAAAAAAATTAATGACATTAATAGCCAAGCATGGTGGTACCTGCCTATAATCCCAGCACCCAGAGGGAGGAAGAGGATCATAGGTTTGAGGCCAGCCAAAGCTACCGAGCAAAATCTTGTTTCAAAATGACAGTGACTCAGTGAGTAAGGCCAAGCCTGGCATCCTGAGTAACCCCAGAGACCCATGTGATGGAAGGAGAGAACCAGCTCCTACGGCATGTCCTCCAGCCTTGACACACGTACACACTGTAGCACACCTATGTCCTCACACATATGCACAATTAATTAATTAATTAAAACGGCATCAACAAATGTGCTGTGAATATATGTTGTTCCTATTGGTTAATAAATAAGCTGCTTTGGCCTATGGCAAGGCAGCTTAGAGGCAGGCGGGAAATCCAAGGACAGAGACAGGAAAGAGAAAGGCAGAGTGAGAGAGATGCTAGACTGCCATCCTAGAAGCAACATGTAATGGGATGCAGGTAAAGCCATGGAACACATAGTGATACATAGATTAATAGTTATAGGTTGAGTTAAACTGTAAGAGCTAGCTAGCAAGAGGCCTGCCATAGGCCATACAGTTGATAATTAATATTAAGCCTCTGAATGGTTATTTTGTAAGCAGCTGAGGGGCCTTGGGGCCAGGTGAGACCGTAGGAAAATGGACCGTGGGGCCGGGTGGGACCTGAGAAAACTTACGGCTACACAAATGCAATAGGCAAAAACAGATAGGAAATGTGAAGGTGCAGAGAATGAGCAAGAGTCAGACCAACCAGCTCCTTTAGTGATGGACCATCTTGGACAAGTTCCATCATCTCCTCCAAGAACTGTGTTTCTTCAACAATAACAACAACAAAAGAGGTGGGAATAACAGAACTTAACTCACCAAATAAATTTCCACTCAAAGATCTCAGTGAGCTGGGGACTGCCCATTCTCTTAGCTTAGGTTTGCCCAGAAAGAAGAATCTGTCATTGTGAGAACATTACTAGGACTCAGAAGAGACAGAGCAGAGGAGATGAGCAGGGATGGTGGGAAGTCATTACTGAGAATCATGAAGAGATGTGGTGACTGGTCACTGGGCTCTACACGAACAGCTGAGAAGACTTTCAATACCCTCCTGCAGACACAGGCAGGTTGAAGGTAAAAGGAGGAAGCATGCATCACCTCTGGCCCCTCTCACTGGTCAAAGGTTAACCTTACAGGGGCATATAATAAACTGTGCAATAGATTTATACAAACCTAGGCACTGAGGGGTGTGGCCTCTGCCTTGCCATTTACAGAGAGGTCAGAGATGAGAATGTAGGCTGGAAGATGAGGTGGCCCCCAGCATGGAGTTGGTCAGAATCCACACACAACTTTACTATGTCTGGACAGGTGAGGCTGTTTAAAACCACCAAGGCAGCAGGAGGGAGGAGCTTGGACCTGCCTCAATTGAATGTACCAGGCTTCGCTGACTCCCCATGGGAGACCTTGCCTTGGAGAAGGTGGGGAAGGGGGGGTGGGTTGGGGGCAGAAGGAGGGAGGAGAGGGGGATCTGTCGGTATGTAAAATGAATAGAAAATTTCTTAATAATAAAAATAAAATAAAAAATAAAACCACCAAGGCCTCATTTTAGAATTTTCCATCAACCTCTGCATGTCACCCCTCCCCCCACCGTTTTCTCTTCTCATCTTCCAATATATTTACTTCCTTAGTTTGTTGTTGTTGTTGCTGTTGCTGCTGCTATTCCCATTACAAGAAGAAAACCCTATAAAGACCAGGAATTTTGTTAACACTGAAAAATCTTTGTTGTCTGACTCACAGCTATATCTGGCATGCAGTAAGCCTTCTCTAAAGACGTTTCCTTAAATTTTTAAATTGAGTATACAATACAATGGGGTTCATCATGATGTTTCTATACATGTATATCATTGTACTTTGCTCATAATTATGCCTCATTACCATTATCTTTTCTTTTCTACCCTCAAACATTTTATCTTGGCATAACTTCAAACATACAAAATTTACAGGGGAAAAACTACAAAGAATTCCTATAGATTCTTTACCCAAACAACAGTATCAACATTTTAACACATCAGATTCTCTCTCTCTGCTTTGTTTTCTGGGCTTGGGGTGGGAGGCATTCCAATTGTTTTTAAACAGGATCTGATGTTATCCCAGGCTAGCCTTGAACTTACAATGCAGTTGAGAACGACCTTAAATTTCTTACCTTCCTGTCTCTACCTTCCAAATGCTAGGATTACAGGAGTGAACCATCATGCCCAGTTTGTGTGGTCCTAGGGATCAGATCCAGGGCTTTGTGCATGCTAGGCAAGCCCTCCACCAAACAAGGTACATTCTTATAGCTCATAAACTCCTCTTTTTTGTGTGATGTTGGGGATAGAATCCTGGGCTTTATGCATGCCAGACATTTTGATCTACCATTGATCTATGTGCCAGGGCTGTTCTGAACCACTTGTGAGGAATTTAACAACATACCCCTTTACTAACACACAAATATTTGCACATGCTTGAACACACCCACAGGACAATTATCAAAATCAAGAAACTTAATATACAGTTGAATAAGCAGCTCATATTCAAATCCCTTGTCCCAGTAAGGCATATTGTTTTGTTTTGAAACAGAGTCTGACTATGAAGCCCAGGATGGCCTCCAACTCACAATCATCCTGTCTTAACTTCCCAGCTGCTGGGATTACAGGCATGTATTACTGCACTTGGCTTTTAATAAGGCCTGTTAACAAAATTTCCCTCCAGGAGTCAATCCATACTAACACAATGAATTTAGTGGTTATGTTTCTTCAGCGTTCTTAAGCCTGGGATGGTTCCTTAGCCTTTCTCTTATGGCACTGATTTTTGGAGAAGGCAAGTTTCTTATGTTTTAGAAAGGTCCATCTGCTTAGATTTGTTTGATGATTTATCATTATCAAGTTCATAAGATAAAGAGTTCATGAACTATCAGTCATGGTTTTCCAAGCACAGCGTTGTGATCACTTTGATAAGTACCTGTTCTCAGCATTCCCAGGTCCTCTCTATTCCCTTAGCTATAATGCCAAATCTCTCATGCCAAGGGATTCCTGGCAGCCCTCAAGCTGCTTCCTTCCCACTTTCATCCCTAGCTCCATGCAAGAGGCCATGTTTATTTTTCTCTATTGCCTAGGAGCTTTTTCTCAGACAACTTCATGCTTGCTTTTGTTTTATTTTTATTCACTTATTTATTTTTGGTTTTTCAAGACAAGTTTTCTCTATGTAACAGCTCTGGCTGTCCTGGAACTCACTTTGTAGACCAGGTTAGCCTCAAACTCACAGAGATCTGCCTACCTCTGCCTCCCAAATGCTGGGATTAAAGACATGCACCACCACCGCCCACCTACAACTTCACACTTGTATGGAAAATTTGAGAAAGAATTTCCACCCTTATGGCTTCCTGAAGGCTCTTAATGCTTACAAGACAGTTTCCTATTTCAGCAGAGACCCAGAAGTTATCACATATAGTGAGTCTTTACCTTGGACTGTCCTTCACTGTGACCGTGTGACTGTACAATCACCGTGGTATGATCCACTCAATGACAGAGACCAGAGACAACTTCTAATTCCAAAAGACAAAGAGAGATCCTTAGTGAAACACTAATCAGAGTTTCCTGTTATCAAAAGAAGGCCTGGCTGCTCTCAACAGCCTCTCTCTGCCATGGAAAGCAGTCAACAGAGAGATACACAGCTGGGCAAAATGCTTAGACTAAGCCACTTAATGTCCAGGCCTAAACAGAATACCTGAATTAATCCCATCACCACTAAGGCTTGAGAACACTGCAGAAGGGAAGGCGGGAAGAAAATGGAAGAGCTGAAAGATGGGGAGAGGTGCTGTAAAACTCTGTCTTTTAGACACGACATGGCTATTGCAATCATGATCATATGGCTGTTGTGGTCACCTTTATAAAACCTACACAAAACCAAGCTAGCCAATATCCTGGCATGGATGGAGTAAAAGACCTCCAGGCCCCATTCCTTACTGAGGAGCGGGTGACAGCAGATAGATTCTGAAGGAGGTAGAATCCTTCTATGGAGAATGTGACTACTGGTAGGTTCAATGTTCCAGTGGATGGCCTCACACCCATGTGCTTGTGGGCAGGACTAACGGGACTTAATGGCTAGACATGAAGCTGGGAGGAGCCATGCTAGTGAGTTGGAGAAGAAAACAGAGGGTAAATACCACCATATTTCCTTGTATATATGTATGAGATTCTCAAAAACAGAAAAAAATTAAATATAACCACTTTCTTTAGGGCTAAGATACTCAAAACTAGGAAGTTCAAAATGTCCATGGTCAGTGATTAATAACGTCCACTCTTTTCACATCTACTAGAGAAATATTCACAGGTAAAATATGTCCACAGGTAAAAGCTAATTAAGTTTTCATTGGATATTAGTCAAGAACTCATTGGTCTGAGTCAAAGATGCGAAGTGCCTGCACTGATCATCTTCTTCCTTCCCAGGATGTTGTTATAGTGACATCAGCATCATATCCAGGCAAAACAATACAGTTCTGGACCTTCCTATAGAGGAGTGGCCAATGGAACACAAATGAAGCATGGACTCAAGCTTCTTGTTTACTCTGGCCTTTCTCCCTCTTTAAATCAGAAATGCAGACACCCTAGTGAGCCCTGTAGCAAACATCCGGCCTCTGCAGGAGCTCTCAGTATATGAAAGGGGAAACACAAGAAAGGTGGGACATTTACAACAGGGTGGCATCACACTGTACCAGATGGCTTACCCTTGGTTTCTGTAACATCTGAGAAAAAAATACCATTTTATCTTGCTTTTAATGACTGTTAGTTGGGTTTTTAAACCAAATCTTAACTCACAGAATCAGTGATAACTTTGATGTGCCTTTCTCATAAATCTGAATGTTTATGCTGTATTTGTAACCATGGGGGACTTTGCCTTTTGAAACTTAACAAACACGTAGGGGGAACTAAGGCAATCAAAGGTATTACAGCAATACTCATTGTTCGATTTTATATTTTATTAATGAATCACCAAGATGACTCTGTACAAAAGTTTCCTCAATGGTTCTAACTTTTTCATAGATATCTATTCAATTCTTTATTTACTTCAGCAATGTTTTGCTAGGCAGGAATTCCATCATCATGCAATACTCCACATTAAACAACAACAACAAAAAACAGGTGGTGGTGACACATGCCTTTAATTCCAGCACTCAGGAGGCAGAGGCAGGAGGATCTTGGTGAGTTTGAAGCCAGCCTAGGCTATAGAGTGAATTCCAGGAAAGGCACCAAAGCTACACAGAGAAACCTTGTCTTGGGAAAAAAAAAAAAAAAAAAAAGGATTCATTCCTAAAAGTATTTGTTGCTTGTATTGATTGTGAAAACAATGTTATATGTGCTACATCATGGATGATCTTTGAGCATATGTGCTCAGTGAAAAAAGCCAGTCACAGTCCAAACACTCCATAATCCTCTTAGATGAGGTACCTGGAGTTGTCAGACTGATAGACAGAAGGTAGAGTACCAGGGTCTAGAGAAAGTATTATAGTTCAGAGGTGGGACTATTGTTCAGAGGTGGGGCTATTGTTCAGAGGTAGGGTAACTGTTTAGAGGTGAGGTTATTGTTTAATAGGTATAGACTTGTAGTTGGCAAGATGGAAAAGTTCTGAAGATTGTTTATACAACAATAGGATTACATTTAACACTGCTGAGCTGTATGCTTCAAATGGGTAACGTAGACCTAAGATTTTTAAAATTAATGCTTAAATAAGACAAATTCGCTCATTCTCCTGATTTTTCTCACTTTCTCTATCTTCTCTCCATCTCTATGGAAGATTATTTATTTATTTATATTTGCATTTGATTTCTAGTTGGTTTGCTATTCTTTTTATTTAAAAGTTTATTTTTCATTTTACATACCAACCACAGTTCTCCCTCCCTCCCCCATTCCCATCCATTCCTCAGAGAGGGTAAAGCCTCTCATTGGAAGTCAACAAGGTTGACTGGCATAATAAGTTGAGTCAGGACCAACTCCTCCTCCCTGCATCAAGGCTGAGCAAGGTATCCCTCCATAGGGAATGGGCTCCAAAAAAAGCCAGTTCATACACTAGGGATAAATCCTGGTCCCATTGTCAGGGGTCCCACCAACTACCCAAGCCACACAACTGTCACCCACATTCAGAGGGCCTGGTTCGGTCCCATGCAGGTTCCCCAGCTGTCAGTCCAGGGTCCATGAGCTCCCACTAGCTCAGGTCAGCTGTCTCTGTGGGTTTCCCCATCATGATCTTGACCTCTTTGCTCTAATAATCCCTCCTTTCTCTCTTTGACTGGACTCCAGGAGCTGGGCCCAGTCCTTAGCTGTGGATCTCTGTATCTGCTTCCATCATTTACTGGATGTAGGTTCTATGATGACAAGTAGGGTAGTCATCAATCTGATTACAGGGGAAGGGCAGTTCAGGCACCCTCTCCACTATTGCTTGGAGTCTTAGCTGGGGTCATCCTTGTGGATTCCTGGGAATTTCTCTAGCTCCAGATTTCTCCTTAACCACATAATGGCTCCCTCTATCAAGATATCTCTTTCCTTGCTCTCCTTTGTGGTGATATTTTATTTGTGCTGAAATGTGGTGATATTTTATTTGTGCTTCAATAAATAAAGTTTGCCTGGATATCAGAGGAAATAGCAAGCCATTTTAAGTAAACAAAGAAGTTAGGTAGAGGTAGCACATGCCCTTAATCCTATCCCTTAGCAGGCAGGACCTCTGTGTGTTCAAGGCCCCACTAGGGAACAGAGACAAGTGTGGTGACACACACCTTTAATCTCAGTACCAACCATAGAGGTCTGAAGGTCTGTACAGACAGAAAGTGACAGAGCTGTGTAGGAAGAGGAAGTGAGGTAGCTGGGCTAAGAGAGCCAATGAGAGGGCAGAACAGCAAGGCAATAAAGCCATGAGTAGACAGGAAGTAACTCACATTTGGAAGCTGCAGAGTTGGTGAGGTAAGGTTAGGGGTGGCTCTTCCTATTTCCCTGATCTAAGTCTTTCACCCCTATATTTGGCTCCATGCTTTTTATTTAATAAGACCATTTAGAAATTCGTCTACACTCCTTCTCTGTCCTTCCCCCAACTTGACCATCATTTCCTCATGTTCTCATCCCCCATCCCAACATCCCACTCCCAGTTTACCCAGGAGATCTTATCTATTTCCCCTTCCTAGGTTTATCCATGCATGTCCCTCTTATGGGCCTCCTTGTTACCTAGCTTCTCTGGGGTTTGTAGCCTGGTTATCCTTTACTTTACATCTAATATCCACTTATGAGTGAGTACATACCATGTTTGTCTTTCTGGGTCTGGGTTACCTCACTCAGGATGATTTTTTCTAGTTCCATCCATTTGCCTGCAAATTTCATGATGTCATTGTTTTTTACTGTTGAGTAATACTCCATTGTGTATATGTGTAGCTGAAGTTTTTCTGTGTCCTGGCCTGCCGGCAGTTGGGACAAATCTCTCCCACTCACGTCCCCCTAGTAAACACACAGAGACTTATGTTACTTATAAACTGTATGGCCATGGCAGGCTGCTTGCTATCTGTTCTTATATCTTAAATTAAGCCATTTCTATAAATCTATACCTTGCCACGTGGCTTGTGGCTTACCAGTATCTTACATCATGCTATTCCTCCTGGCAGCTGGCAGCATCCCTCTGCCTCAGTCTTCCACCTCCCAGAATTCTCCTCTCTCCTTGTCCCGCCTACACTATACTTCCTGCCTGGCTACTGGCCAATCAGCATTTTATTTATCAATCAATTAGAGCAACACATTCACAGCATCCCAAGCATATATGAACCACATTTTCTTTATCTATTCTTCCATTGAGGGGCATCTAGGTTGTTTCCACATTCTGGTTATTATGAATAATGCTGCTATGAACATAGTTGATCAAGTGTCCTTGTGGTATGATTGAGCATCTTTTGGGTATATGCCCAAAAGTAGTATTGCTGGGTCTTGAGGTAGATTGATTCCCAATTTTCTGAGAAACTGCCATACTGATTTCCAAAGTGGCTGTACAAGTTTGCACTCCCACCAACAGTGCAGGAGTGCTCCCCTTGCTCCACATCCTCTCCACCATAAGCTGTCATCAGTGTTTTTGATCCTAGCCATTCTGACAGGTGTAAGATGGAATCTCAGTCATTTTGATTTGCATTTCCCTGATTGCTAAAAATGTTGAGCAGTTCCTTAAATGTCTTTCAGCCATTTGAAATTTTTCTGTTGAGAAGTCTCTGTTTAGATCTGTATCCCATTTTTAAATTGGATTATTTGATATTTTGATGTCTGGTTTCTTGAGTTCTTTATTTATTTTGGAGATCAGCCTTCTGTCAGATGTGGGGTTGATGAAGATCTTTTTCCATCTGTAGGGTGTCATTTTGTCTTATTTACTGTGTCCTTTGCCTTATAAAAGCTTCTCATTTTCAGGAGGTCCCATTTATTAATTGTTGCTCTCAGTGTCTGTGCTACTGGTGTTATATTTATGAAGTGGTCTCTTGTGCCAGTGCATTCAAGGCTACTTCCTACTTTCTCTTCTATCAGGTTCAGTGTAACTGGATTTATGTTGAGGTCTTTGATCCACTTGGACTTGATTTGTGTATGGTGATAGATATGGATCTATTTGCATTCATCTACATGTCAACATCCAGTTAGTTGAAGATGTACAATTTTGGCTTCTTTGTCAAAAATTGGATGTTCACAGGTGTGTGGATTAATGTCAGGGTCTTTAATTCAATTCCATTGATCCACTTCTCTGTTTTTATGCCAATACCAAGTTATGTTTATTACTATAGCTCTATAGTAGAGCTTGAAGTCAGGAATGCCTCCAGAAGTTCCTTTATTGCGCAGAATTGTTTTGGCTATTGTTTTTTGTTTTTCCATATGAAGTTGAGTATTGTTCTTTCCAGGTCTGTGAAGAATTGTGTTTGGATTTTGATGGGGATTGCATTGAATCTGTAGACTGCTTTTGGTAAGATTGGCATTTTTATTATGTTGGTTCTACCTATCCAAGAGCGTGGGAAATCTTTTCATTTTCTGATATCTTCTTAATTTCTTTCTTCAAACACTTAAAGTTCTTGTCAAACCTGTTTAGTTTCACCGCTGGTGGTTGTGGTGCCTTGGCCTGGATGCAGGAGACTTGCCTTCTCTATGGAAGATTATTAATGTTATCTTTCAAACCTGGGACAAATGACTGAGGGGTCAATTTAGCATATCAAAGCAGACCTGGCCTCCAGGTTCTCCCAGCATCCCTCAGTCCCTACCTGTTACAGGGTATTGTTATGGTTTTGAAAACCAGGAGCTAAAGAAGAGGATACTGCAGGGTAAAATTTATTCACGGCCAGGCCTAACTTACAGTCCCCTCCGCAGAAGTAGGAGGCTGTGAGTGGTCCGCAGTTGCAGCAGAGAGAATCTTATATAGTTCTTTAGTACCTCTGCAAGCAAGCAAAGCTTAAACAAAAGCAGAACTTTTTGCTGCTAGCATTTAGCACAGACACACTGTCAAAGTTCTTGACGTCATTGGGATTGGCCAGTTTCAGAAAGCCTCGTCAAGTTGACCTGTTTTTTCAGAAGGTCTTTGTGGTCTCTTGGTTTGAAAAAACAGTCTACACAACAGGAACCTAAATCTTATTACACCTAAGAGACACAAGTACAAACATCAAGATTCTGGGAGCAGGTCTAGGGGCTGAATAATAAGAGGAACGGAGGCTCTGTTTTTTGTTATTATTTTTTAGCAAATGACGTAAGTTATTTAACCCATATTAAAATCAATAGTGAAGGTAGAAATGAGGGAGTCAGCCTCTAATAGGTACGGCTGGCATACCCTGCCCCCTACCCTGAGCACTCCAGCCCGAGGGGGCGGGGCTGCCCTTCCCTATATAATTCAACCATTTTGGTTGTCCGTTCTCTTTCTATCTTTGGGCCTCCTGGCTGCCGAGGCTCATCCCCCTCTCTCCCTTCCTTACCTGCTCTCTCCACATGGTCTGGCTCAGGGTCATGTCCATTCCGGACTCTCCTAGATGTCTGTGCCTCTAACTGTGCTCTCCCATATATCTACAATAAACCTTCTCCTCCACCAGACCTAGGGGCAATCATGTTTTCCTTTCCTTTTCCTTCCTTCCTTCCTTCCTTCCTTCCTTCCTTCCTTCCTTCCTCCCTTCCTTCCTTCCTTCCTTCCTTCTTCCTCCCTCCTTCTCTCCCTCCCTCCCTCCCTCTCTCTCTCTCTCTCTCTCTCTCTCTCTCTCTCTCTCTCTCTCTCTCTTTCTTTCTTTCTTTCTTTTTTTTCATTCATCTGATGCCGAAACCCAAGAGTGGCTTAAATGAGTTCCCTTCCAAGGACCTCAGCCACTTTGAACCTAGCTGCTGATCTGACTCTCCTAAGGTATGTATGGATCATTTGCTTCTGCCTGCTTTTGTCATGACCAAATTTGATTTGAGAGTCCGCCTCTTCAGCCACTTCTTCCCTTCACCTTATCTGACCATCTGTCTTAGTCAGGGTTTCTTTTGCTGTGAAGAGACACCATGACCATGGCAACTTTTCTAAAGAAAAACAGTTCATTGGTGTAGCTCTCTTACAGTTCCAGAGGTTCAGTCCATTATCATCATGGTAGGAAACATGGTGGTGTGCAGGCAGACATGGTGCTGGCTACATCTTTATCAGAGAGCAACAGGAAGTGGACTGAGTATCGCACTGAATGAAGCTTGAGCATATATAAGACCTCAAAGCCCACCTCCACAGTGACACACTTCCTCCAACAATACTTCAACAAAGCAACACCTCCCAATAATGTCACTCCCTTTGGGGGGCATTTTCTTTCAAACCACCACATTCTATTTCCTGGCCCCCAAAGGCTTGTAGCCATATAATAATGCAAAAATGCATTTAGTTCACTGGGCAGTGGTGGCACACACCTTTAATTCCAGCACTCAGGAGGCAGAGGTAGGCAGAACTCTGTGAGTTTGAGGCCAGCCTGGTCTACAAAGTAAGTTCCAGGACAGCCAGAACTGTTACACAGAGAAATCCTATCTCAAATAACAAAACAAAACAAATACATTTAGTCCAAATTCAGAAGTCCCCATAGTATATCACAGTCTCAACAATGTTTAAAATTCCAAAGTTCAAAGTCTCTTCTATGATTCATGTAATCTCTAAACTTTAATCACCTATCAAAATCAAAAATCAAATCACATACTTACAATAATGGCACTGGATATACATTACCATTCCAAAATTCAGGGAAGGGAACATAATGAGGAAACACAGGACCAAAGCAAGACTGAAAACAAGCCGGACAAACTCCAAACTGCATCTCCATGTCCGATGTCAAAATGCTCTTCACATCTCCAACTTCTTTCAGCTTTGTGGACTTCAACACTCTTATTTCTCTTAGGCTGGTTCCACTCCCTGTTATCAGTGTTCCTTGATAGGTACCCCATGACTCTGGCATCTCTAACGTCTTGGGGTCTCCAAGGCAATCCAGGCTTCGACTTCACAACTTCACAAAATAGCTTCTCTACTAGGCCTCTATTCGGGAACACACTTGATATGTGCCTGGCTTCAGTGGCTTTCCTTAGGTGTGGAAGCAAATTCCATAACCCATTTCTTCTGTCCTTGACGCTAAAGCCAGAACCACCATGTGGCTAAAACTGCCAAGTTCTGCTGCTTGATGGGGCTGGAACATGGCTTCCTCATTCAATTACATCTTCACCAGCTTTCTGGTTTTGATTGTTTACGTTTGGCTGTCCTTGAACTTGCTCTGTAGACCAGGCTGACCTCAAACTCAGAGATCCACCAGCCTCTGCCTTCTGAGTGCTGGGATTAAAAGTGTGCACCACCACACCTGGCTCTAAATTATTCTTCTTCTCCTTCTCCTTCTCCTTCTCCTTCTCCTTCTCCTTCTCCTTCTCCTTCTCCTTCTCCTTCTTCTTCTTCTTCTTCTTCTCCTCCTCCTCCTCCTCCTCCTCCTTCTTCTAACTTTATTTATGTGCATTTATTTTTTAACTTTATTTATGTGCACTTAACTTTATTTATTATGTGCATTGGTGTGAAGGTGTCAGATCCCCTAAAACTGGAATTACAGACAGTTGTAAGTTGTCATGTGGATGCTTGGAATTGAACCCAGGTCCTCTGGAAGAGCAGCCAGTGCTCTTAACTGCTGAGCCATCTCTCCAGCCCCTAAACTTTTCTTTAATGCCTTTTCACAAGTTGGAAACTTACCTGGGTGGGATCTTGCCCTGAGGTCATCACTCCCTTTACTCAATTTCTTAATCTATTTATCTCCTTGAACACAAGATTTAGCTCTATTCCACTGCCTGGTGCCCCTTTTATCAATCTGTACATTTTGTATTTTTATTTGCTCAGCTTGTTCCTTTTCATTATAAGTCTGCATTAGAGTGAACAATAACATCCATGTGATAGAGTCCATACTAGGCTGTTTTGAGATTTCTTCTGCCAATGGAATTAATTCAAAACTGTTCCCTTTAGCCCCAGGCCGTAAAGCAGCCACATTCTTCACCAAAATATCACAAGACCGGTCTCTAGGCTACATACTAACATTCTCCTCCTCTAACGCCTCTTGATCCAACCCCTCACATTTCAAATAACTCTTAGCACCACTGTCTTCCATGTTCCCACTAGTATGGCCCATTGAGCAGCACTTTAAACATTCAACTGCTTTTCTAATCCACAGTCCCACCGTCCATATTTCTTCAAACAAAAGCATGTTCAGGCCTATCACAACACTATCCCAGTCCCTTAGCTGCCTGCCGAGTCCCACAGCTTTTCTATGCCCTCCTGGCTTCTGTGATAGTAGGGTTCCCGCTGGGTCTTCATTGTCCCTTATGGCTGCACTGATGTCTGTCTCTTAGCTGCCTAACCCTCCCTGTGGCTGAGTTCTCTTTGTGACTCATCCTCCATTTCTCCTTGGACTCAATTCCTTTCTCAGTCTCAGAGATTTTCATAAAGACTTGTGTGCTGTCTTACCAAAAAAAAAAAGATTTGGCCTCAGTATAGCTCGATGGCCAAAGCTGGCACACTTGAGTTCCCAGTTCTCACAGGTTGCAAAAACTTCTGCTACCACACAAGCAAACCATCCCAAAGTCTCTTATCTCTAAGGTTTTATAACTTTCCACTCTTAAATCTTTTATCTCTATGAGGTCTCTGTGCTTTGGTCTCAAGAAATCTTTTAAGACTATTGTGTAAACAGTCTTTATCTCAGGATTGATTTGTAAGTTCATTGGGCATGGATAAAGAATCTATAAAATCTATAACAAAATTTGGCTTTAAACTTATTTTTAAAGGCTTATAATTAAAACCTTTACACAGGAATAGGTGCTAAAATGTCCTATATATGTGATTCAACTCTTATCTAGAATGTACTGTATATGTAACATAGATTTAACTCTGGTTTAGAAAAATAGGTTTTAAATAGCAACCTCGTGACTCTCCTCTATCTTGGCTAATTACCTTCAAGACATAAGCAGCCACATGACTGGCTAAGGTTAAAGGGTACATGCCACATGACTTCACCATCTTCAGATGACCATGTGGCATAGAACAACAATTATAAAACTTCTTAGTCCGAATGAACTCTCTGTTCATTATTGTATCTTTTTTTTAATAAGGAAGTGACAACAAGTCTCAAATATTTTGGATTGGTATGGATTTTCATATGATGATAAAAATTTAAGGTTATATTTGCTACAACATACTATATATGTGATTCAACTCTGGTTTACAATACACTCTATATGGTGATAAAATTTTAAGGTTATAAAGGTCTACTCAGATTAACAAAAGCTTATTTAAGATCCATGCTTACTACTTATGTCTTTGCTAATTGTTCAACACCAAGCTGCTGGAAAATTTAGATAAGTAACAATATATGTTTGATAAGCATGGTATTTTTGATTAATCAAGATTTATAAACTCTTAAAGTCTACTCAGGTTCACAGCAGTATGTGTCTAGGTTCCTTGTCTTTAATCAAGATGTACAAATTCTTAAGGTCTACTCAGGTTCAGAGTAATATTTAGCTAGCTTGTTCATCTTTGCTCACTTTGTTTTAGCTACTTGGATAAACTAAACCATATAAAAAACTGCAATATTCCATAATAGAGCACTATAAAAGGATCAGTAAAGTTACCATTCTCTCTATGGACTGTATCTATGACTAAAAAGTTTTATTTTGATAATAGAAGAGCTTCATTTCAAAAATTGTTATTTTTAAAGGCTAAACCCAACAGGTATGGAAAATCGAATGTAAAGTACTAGTCTTATGAAAGCTACTTGCTTATTGTAAAACAGTTGAGGATAATTAAGAAATGCAAACTAATAGTCACCTTATAAATGATCAAATTCTTAAATGTGTTCAGAACTATAATTGTAGTCATGCTAAGTACTAATGTAATTAATTATAAGAACAAGATTTATTTAGCCTCCTATATGTATATGTTTCAAAGTTAAGACTAAAGCAAGTAACTAAGTTAGTTATACTTAATAGATAGATGGTCCTCGAATTCTTCAAAGATCTGTTGAATATGGCATTTAAAATGTTTAATAAAAAAGGCTTTTCATGATAGAGAGACATGCTAGCTCCTTGCAGCTCCTATGGGATCTCCTCCAAGGAAGATGACAGGCACAGAAGAACTCGACCTGGTGCTTACTTTAAATGTGGCAAAGCCAGCCACTGGGTATAAAAAAAACTGTCCTTCACATTGCCTGCTGCCAGAACCCTGTCCCAACTGTGGACAAGCAGGACAATGGGGAGTTGATTGCCCTGCTTTACCTAGACAAGGTAGGCCAGTCCCTCCCACCCCCAAGTTCCTACTTCACAGAAAAGTCTTTCAGAGCTTCTGGACCTGGCAGCCAAAGACTGATGCTGCCCTGGTACCTCTATCTCCAACAACCAAGAGGAACCTAGGGTGATAGTCCAGGTAGCCAGTAAGTCTCTGTCATTTTTAATAGATTTGGAAGCTGCTTGGTCTTACTCTAGTATCCTTCTCAGGTCTCTGATAGTGTTGATGACTAGGTTAGTGATAGCTTTGTCAGTTTAACAGCAGCAACCAAGGCTTCAGCTGCCCTCTCTGTTGTTTTTATATGTAAAAATCAAGACACAGATCTCACTTTCCTAGAGCTACTACTAGGTCTAGACACAGTTTACCTTGCTGTCAGACTGAAAAAAAAAAAAGAGATAAACTCATAAAACAGGTTTCAAAGTAGGTTTTTACTATTCTTTTATTTAAAGTAACTTGCTTTACAATGACTGCTGTTAGTAATCAACCACCTGACCTATGTCTCATAGTAAATAATTGGGGGGGGAAAGTGATCTAGAGTATATAAAAAAATAAAAATGCTTCAGATTTCTTTACCCCACTATATTATTGTCATACTGAGACTTCAAAATTTCAGAGTTTAAACATTAATCAGTGGAGTTCTGATAAGCTATTAATCTAGCTCTGATAAATGCTGAATACTATTATCATAGTTGCAAGCTCAAGATTTTAAATTCCCTTTGGTTATTTTCTAAGTATAGACTAAAAGTGCTTCTCATAGTGTTAAAAACATCTGTCAAATCTATATATACCCAGTCTTCTGGATAGAGGAAAGAGTATTAATGCTATTAACCCAAAATCATTTTTGGGTACCCAAGCTTTTGCTATGACTAAAAGGTGTGAGTCTACTGCTCTTTCTACAATATGGATTTCATTATAGATTATAAACAGTGGTAATGCTAACATCTCTAAAACTTACTCTCTATCTATACATCTATACATCTATACATCTATACATCTATACATCTATATATATATATATATATATATATATATATATATATATATATATACTTAAAAATAATTCTTGTAAACTTTAGGAACTTGACTTGGATCCACCTCTCGTAGGTCAAAGGGACTCCAGATAAGCACTGTCAGCCAACAGCCTGTTTCCCCACCTACCTGCCTATTTCTGAGTGTGGGATCTCTGCCCCTTTCCCTGGTCTTGGGACTTCCCTCCCCCAGCTATCAGGACCATGGGCCTAAAAGTCTCAAATGTTACACCTAAGAAAAATATTCCCCCCTGAACTCCTTATCTTCTGCCTCTAATGTGTGTGTGTGTGTGTGTGTGTGTGTGTGTGTGTGTGTGTGTGTGTGTGTGTTCCAGCAGATTTCTAATCAATTAAAGACTGCAAACTGCTCCAACTGCTGCCTGTACATCCCTAGCTCCAGATGGTCCTGAAGAGCCTGGACAGCAAAAGAAACAGCCTGCTCTTCCAGGACTTGGCCAACATTCTAGCTTTTTGGGGTCCCCAACAACAATGCCCCAATGTCAACAGGAATTAGTTACAGATGGTTATATCACCCCTTATCATTCATTTATTATTAACAAAAAGGCTGGATGTTAAGTCTCAAATCTGGGAGATTTAAGATGCCTATTTAACATATCAAAGCAGACCTGGCCACCAGGTTCTCCCAGCATCCCTCAGTCCCTGTTATAGAGTATGGCTGGCATACCCTATCCCCTACCCTGAACTCTCCAGCCCAGGGGGCTGGGCTTTCCTTCCCTATATAATCCAACTATTTTAGTTGCCCATTCTCTTTGTGTCTTTGGGTCTCCTGGTTGCTGCACCTGGTCCCCCCCTCTCTCTTCCCCTCCCCCTCTCCCCACATGGCCTGGCTCGGGGTCATGCCCACTCTGGACTCTTCCAGATGTCCCTGCCTCTGCTTATACTCTCCCATATATCTACAATAAACCTCCTCCACCAGACCTAGGGGCAATCATGTTTTCCTTTTTATTTCTTTTTTTTTCTATTCATTTTAATGGTTGGATTATATAGGTGCAAGTTGGGGAGGAAAGATTTATTTGGCTTACACTTCCATATCATTGTTTATCATCAAAGGAAGTCAGGAGAGAAACTCCTGGAACCTGGAGGCAGGAGCTGATGCAGAGGCCATGGAGGGGTGCTGTTCACTGGCTTGCTCCTCATGGCTTGCTCAGCCTGCCTTCTCATAGAACCCAGGACCACCAGCCCAGGGATTGCACCAGCCACAATTAACTGGACCCTCCCCTATCAATCACTAATTAAGAAAACGCCCTAAGGTTTGCCTACAGCATGGTCTTAGGGAGGTATTTCCTTGGTTGAGGTCCCCTCCTTTCAGATGACTATAGTTAGTGTCAAGTTGACATAAAACTATCTAGCACAACCACAGAACCAAATATTTTGTCAAAATTTAATATTTGATACCTGCCTACTTTTTCCCTTTCTTCTTTTCTCTCTTTTCTGTAGCTCTCTGTTGGCCTGGAATTCACCATGCAGACCAGGCTGGCCTCAAGCTCACAGAGATCCACCTGCCTCTACCTCAAAGTGCTTGGATCAGAGACATGTCCTCCCATGCCCAAAAAGATTTAATTCTTCATATAAATGTAAACAAACACATCAATCTCACTAGTATGTAATATTTATTGTGTGTGTTTTTAATAAATGGTAAAACTATGTATACCAAAGAATTATTTTTAAATAAATATCTTTCATTATCTGTAAATATTTCATTTGTATGCTGTCTTAGGGTTTCTATTGCTGTGATAAAACATTGTGACCAAAAGCAAGTTGGGAAGAAAGGGCTTATTTCAGCTTACAGTTCCACATCAGTCTATCACAGAGGGAAGTCATGCCAACAACTCAAACAGGGCAGAAGCCTAGAGTCTAGAAGTGATGCAAAGGCCACAGAGAAATGCTACTTACTGGCTTGCTCCTCTCTTCATGGTTTTCTCAGTTGGTTTCTTATAGCACCCAGGACCACCAACCCAGAGGTAGTATTGCCCACAGTGATCTGGCTTTCCCATATGTGGTAATTTGAATGTAATTGGCTCCCATAAACTCATAGGGAGTGGCACTATTAGGAGGTGTGGCCTTGTAAGAGGAAGTGTGGTCTTGTTAGAGGAGGCTGGATGACACACACCTTTAATCCAGACCTTGAGGTTGGAGGGCACACCTTTAATCTGGGCCACACCTTCTGTTGGAAGTGTGTCACTGTGGCGGCCAGCTCTGAGATCTTTTTCTCAAGCTTCACTCAGTGAGGCAGTCAGTCAACTTCCTGTTGTCTCTGAGTCGAGATGTAGGATTCTCAGTTCCAGCACCGTGTCTGGCTGTATGATGCCATGCTCCCCATCCTAATGATAATGGACTGAACCTCTGAAACTATAAGCGAGGCACCTTCGATTAAATGTTTTCTTTGTAAGAGTTGCTATGGTCATGATTTCTCTTCACAGAAATAAAAACCCTAACTAAGACACCATATCAATCATCAATCAATAAAATGCATCATAAACTTGTCTACAATCATCCAGAGGTGGACTGTTTCCAGGATAATCTTCCTGCATTGGAGGAACTGCAGTGGTGCTGGCCTTCTCTTAGGTGGTATTGCCATTTGCAGGGTGCCACTCTACCAAACAATTCATAAAATTTGAAAACCTTAATAAAACACAGAACATGGAAAACAAAACATTTAAAGAAATAATGGCCCAAACTCCCCACATACGATGGAAACTACTCATCTACTCATTGAAGAAGTTATCCACCCAGAACCCTGACTAGGATGAACTCAAGAGTTCCACATCTAAAGATCCTCAACAGATCATCTCCTGACTTCTCATCCATAACCACAAGGCCAGAAGGCAATAAAGTAAGAACAGAAGAGGATCAACTAAGAACACTATATCCAGAGAACCATACTTCAACATCCAACAGAAATCAAGATAAACAAGAAGTGAATTTGTAATTGACCTGAGCTAAAAACAACACTAAAGAAAAACTGAACTGGTGCTGAGGAGATGTCTCAGTGGCTAAAATGCTGGCTGCACAAACATGAGGCCTGAAGTTTGGGTCCCCAGCATCCACATAAAAACCTCACAGACTCCCAGCACTCGGGAGGCAGAGCCAGGCGGATCTCTGTGAGTTCGAGGCCAGCCTGGGCTACCAAGTGAGTTCCAGGAGAGGCGCAAAGCTACACAGAGAAACCCTGTCTCGAAAAAACCAAAAAAAAAAAAAAAAACCTCACAGACATGGGGGTTTTTAAGTCAGCCAGTTAGGTTAATTAAATCATCAAACTCCAGGTTCAGTGAAAAACTTTGCCTCAGTAAATTAAGTGAGTAACCATTGAGGAAGAAGCTGCATCAATCTCCAGTCTCTACTTTCCTGTGCATACATGTACACACATGAACATGCAATATAATATACATATCACACATGTGCAAAAAACCCATAAAAACATGCAAACATAGAAACATGCAAAAAATAAAAAGATACTAGTAATTTAAAAGCACATGAAGAAATGTAGCTTACAAAAAATTATATGGGTAGATATGCAGGTGATACAAATGTACTTTTGTTTCAGTTCTTTTTTTCTTCTCTCCAGTTTAAAATTCAACTGCATAAACAACAATTTGAGTCTGTGTTGATACATGAATGCAATGAATAAAAATGTACTTTATCTGATTATAATAACACAAAGGAAGGGGAAAGGTTATACATACAAAAGAGAAAAGATTTTGTGTACTATTAAAATTAATTTGTTATAAATCTGAACTACATTGCTATAAATTAAAGTGCAATATTAATCTACAAGGCAAGCAGTAAGAAAATAACTAACTTTGGCTAAGCAGTAACAAGGAAAATAAAATCATGCACTAGAAAATATCGACTTAACACAATAGAAGGCAGTGACAGAGACAGTTAAGAACAGAGCACTCCGTGAGATGGAACCATGCCTGACACTGCTCAGGTGGCCCAGAACCTTAGGCCAGGGAACGAGGGGAAAGCCAAATACTATTGTTACCCTAAAGGAACACAGCAATATATAGAGACAATGAGCAGAGAGTAAAAGACCTTGGAGCACTCAGTCCTAAATGGGATGTCTTCATTAAACCCTTTCCCTCAGGGATCAGGGAACTATGTGGAAAAGGAAGTGAAAAGACTGGAAGAGCTAAAGGGATGGAAGACATCAAAGAAACAATGTCCTCTAGACACCACAGGACTGACGCACGTATAAACTCACAGAGGCTGTGGCAGCGCGCACAGGGCCTGCAGGTCCAAGCCAGGTGGGTCCCAGCACTGAGAGAGGAAGTGGACATGAGCTTTCATCCCTAATCAAGAAGCCATCTCCAACTGACAACTGCTTGCAAAAGAAAAATTAGTTTTCTCCAATGGAGTCTCACTGATTATACAAATTACACTTAAAGGCAGGCCCCATGACCAGTAGTGGATGGCCAACACAAATGAACTCAATAGTATTTGGGGAGACTTTTGGGGGGGTCTCCTATTGCTTTGTTTGGGCATTTTTTTAAAACTTACTGGCCTTTTGCTTGTATATTATGATTTCCAGTTTTGTATTGTTATGGTGTGTGTGTTTCTTGTGCTTTTTTTCTTTCTTTTTGTTTTTTGTTTTGCCAGTTTATTTTCTAAAGAGAGAGAAAAAAAGCCATGAAGATGGATGGGTAGGGGTTGAGGAGGATATGGGAGGAGCTGAGGGAGGGAAAACTATGATCAGAATATACTGCCTAAAAATTTTTTTTCAGTAAAAAACTATATAAAAAATAAATAGCAAAGAAAATAAAAGTGTGCTCTAGAAAACAGCTACTTAAGATATAGAAGGCAACGACAGAGACAAGAACAGGAATTCAGTAGATAGTAGAAATAAATATCAAAACAGTAGACATAAATCTTATATAACCAGTAATTACACTAGATGTAAATGAATTAAATTCTAATTAAAAGGCAACAAAGATTACTAAGATGAATAAAAAAAAAACATAATCCAGCCATTTGTGGGCTATAAAACAGACTCTAAAAAATATAACCAGATTGAAGGTAAAAGCAAACCGATCAAATGATACCTTGAGTGACTTGACTGACTATATGGATAGCTAACAAAATGGACTTTCATATAATCATTAGGAGGAACAAAGAAAGGTATTTTGTAATGATAATGATAAAAGTATCATTTCTTTTCTTACATGTTAAGAAAATACAGTAACAATAGATGTAATTTGCACAAACGAACAGAACCCCGAAGTACATGAGAGGAGAAATAGATTAATTAATTATTAATCTATTAATTAAAAATTAATCTGCAATAGTTGGTAGCATCATTACTCTATTTCAATAGACAGAAGATCAGCAAGTAAAAACAAGACAGAACAATATTATAAACAAATAAGGCCATGTGAGGTCACACATACCTTCAATCCCAGCACTTGGGAGGTAGAAGCAGGAGGATTGAGAATTCAAGTTCGTCCTTGGCTACATAGTGGATTTGAGGGCAGTCTGAGCTACATAAGACTGTGTCTCAAAAAATAAATTAACAAAAAGAATTCTTGTAATTCATTAGTATAAAAAATTAAATACCAGAGCTGGAGAGATGGCTCATCAGTTAGGAGCACTGGCTGCTCCAATTCCCAGTACCCACGTGGCAGCTCACAACTGTCTGTAACTCCATTTCCGGGGGATCCAACACCCTTACACAGACACAAATGTAGGCAAACACCAATGCAAATAAATAAATCATTTTAAAAAATTAAATACCATTAAAAGTGACCCAAGGACTAAAATGGACATTTCTCCATGAAAATGGAAAATGGTCAATAGACACAAGGGAAATGCAAATTTAAAAAACTCCAAACATTTTAAATGTTTTTATTACACACACACACACACACACACACACACACACACACACACACACACACACGCATGCACCACAGTACACATGATACGTCCTTGACCTTCCCATATTGCTTGGAGGCCTCTTTAGTGGGGATGTACTTTACTGATTATATTCACAGATTAAGGCCTATATATATTTAGGTTAGTTATTACTTTTTTCATATAATTGAAAGGTAATTTTAGTGTGTTTCTTTTCAGGAAGAACTCATATCTTGATCATTTTCTAATTCAAGTTACTATTAGTATTGTTGTCTTGCTTAAACTAAGATAAGTCTCTCAATGAGATTCCAGAATTCTGTTTTGGCTCCAGTAATGCTGAGATAAAGACTTCTAGAATAAAATTTTTATTGCCTTATTTTTTTTAAAGACAAGTATGTAAAAACGTGCACATGCATCTATGAGTACATGTGCAACCTATATTTCAGCATACCGCATCACTCAAAATTGCACAAATACCAGCCCTCTCTCAAACTTTCTACCCCTCCTCCATGCTCTTTCACCTTTGACTAGAGCCTAGTACCTAGCATCTTCTCTCTGGGTCCCATTCGTTGGACCAACTTTGGGGGGTCATGTCTGTCCCAGTAACATGGCTTCCCAGTGCTTGTCTAGCATTCATAAAGCAGTGGGGTCAATTCCTAGCACTATATAAACCAGATGTGGTAACGGAAGCCTGGAGCTGGAGGCAGGAGAATTCAAAGTTCAAGGCCATCCATTGTTAGCTACATAGCAAGTTCAAGGCTAGCCTGGACTACAGAAAACCCTGTCTCAAAAACTAAACCAACCAAACAAAAGTGACCAGAAAGGGGCTAAGACAGACTGAAGCACATGCTGAGTCCGGTGGTGGTGCTGGCTCAGTAGCCAAAACAAGAAAGATAGTCCACCTTGAAGCCATTATAATCACATGGACACCCAGAGGGGCAAGCCGAAGCCTGGAGCAACAGGCACACTCCACAACTCAGGGCACCCAACCAAGCCTGTGGGATGATTCAGCAGCAAGCACAGTTGACCTAACACTGAGACCAAGAGTCAGATCTCAGACTTGAGAAGTGTCTTAAGCCAGGCCAAACCCAACATCCTGTGGCCTCTGGCTTTGACATAATACCACTGTTAATTTCCATTTGTTCTCCCTTTGAATTTAATAAAGACTACCTTTTATCTTGCTGTGTGAAAGGTGTTTTGTTTACTCTGGGTGTGGGTTACTAATGGGGAAAGTCCCCCACACCAGGGTGGTGTCATCGAAGTGGAGAACTCAAAGGTAGAGTCAGGGAGGAAACTGTTTCATGGGAGACTGACCCTGCTGTCTGGAATATCATCAATCCCTCAGCCTTCCTTTCTGATATTTCCCAAGCTGTGGATAGAGGGTGGGGGAGGAGGTAGCAGGATGGCTGTGTGACTTGTTTTATAAGCAGGAACAATTCCCTGCTGTTTCTACAGGAAACTGAGATTCGAACATTTCAGGAAGGAAGTAGATTAGAGCAGGAAGTTGAACAGAAACACTGTCCGGTCCAAACTTATGGTGCGACCCTACCAGGCAAAGGCATAGGGTAACAGAGTCACAGTAAAGGACAGGTTAGGGTAATGTGGCAGAGCCTGGTGACACACTCCTCACACCCACCTCCTGCTCACTTTGGGCACAGGGCTGAGCCACATTTCCAGCCCTTTGCACTTACGTGGGGTTATAAACAAGTTCTGCTCACAGTAGGCAGAAGATATGCATACCTCGTCCTGTCCCAGCCCAGACAAACCTCCCACAGGAAGTCCTATATGTTCTTTGCCTGTCTAGAGCAATGTTGGAGGTTTAGTATAGAAGATATCATGGGGGGAGGTGGGGGGGATGAACCTGAGGCTATGACTATAGCATAGGAATACCCACCTAGACTGACAGTATGAAAAAAAGAAAGCTTTCTCGTGTGGTGCTAAGTCAGAGATTTGGAAGTTTGTGGCAGCACTTGTCTTACCTAATGATTACTTTTATAAATATGAAGAAAAGGGACTGGGAAGATGGTTCAGTCACTAAGATACATGCCATGCAGACATGAGGACCTGAGTCGATCCCCAGAATCCAGTACTGGCGATCTCAGCCCTTGGTAGAAAGATACTGGCAGATCCCCGGAGCTAACCTAATCAGTGAACCTTGGGCCTACGAGAGATGCTGCCTCAAAACACAAGGTGGATGGCACCTGAGGAATGATACCCAAGGATGACTTCTGGCCTCCGAACACCTGTAAGCACACAAATACAAATATACATGTAAGTGTGCACATACAAACAATAAATATACACATAGATGCACACATACAAACAAAAAGAATATCAAAATGCTGCTCAGAGAAGCCAGGCCAACAGTCATCAGTGATGCACGGAGCCCTAGCTGAAGGCTCCTCTTTACACACCTTTTGTCTACATACTGTTTACAGCCTGGCTTCTTGGAGCAGCAATCTACATATATTTCCTCCACTTCCTCATCTCCCACTCGTTCCTCATTCCATATAATCTGCATCATACTCCACACCCTGCTGAAACCACCTAGGACTTCCCACCTGGCGTGTTCAACCCAACACTTCTCATTCTCACAGAGGGCCTTTTAGCTTGAAGTAATTTTAAGAAATGCTACATTTTTATGTTTTCCAAAAAATGTGTCAGCTGCTGAGTTCCTTTTTGGGGGACCCAGGTTCTGCTGAGTAGAGAAGAATCCAATCCCAGCCGTTTGGGGGATTCCTTACCCAGATTCTGGATCGTGCAAGGGTCAAGATGGTTTTAGACCTCACAGAACATTGTGGGTAAAGTCTCAGGCTCGTAAGGTCTGGAGTGATGTACCTCTTGTCAAGTCACAGTCTCCCCTTAGAAGACAGTAGGTTTACTGCCTTGCAGGTGGGTCCATTGTCTTGCAGTAAGCCTGGTGCTGCCTGGTCTAGAAAACAAATTGCTTCCCTGAATAGACTCCGCATCTGCCACCAAACTCCGATCGATCGTGTTCCATCTTGGAGGACACTCTCCCTAGCTATTGTACATCCAATTTTACAAGCTCACCGGAGGTCCGCCTCTGCTCACAAACAACTTAGACTTCTTTGAGCCCCCAGCAGGCAAGGAAATTCTTGTTCTCCAAGGAAATTCTGTGCCTGGTGGGCTGGGGAAAGATGCCAACTTCTCCCACCAAAGCATTCACCCATGAGTAAAAGCCTACACAGGGCATTTTGCGGCCCTTCCTTACCTTTCTGGAACTCTCTGTGTTGTACAAGTATCTCCCCCCGACCTGACCCCCCAACCGCACCCCCCCCCCCCCCCCCCGCTGTGCAAGGCTCTCCTCTGAGTTTCATGCCCATTCTTAGTTAGTTTGCTTCGGTGCTCTTGGCCATCGTTTCTCTGTCCTCTGTGGTCTTCACAGCCCTAACTTGTTTTTGTTTCCTTACCCTGGCCCCCATGCATGTACATATGTGTGAATGTGTGTGCATGTCAGAGGACAGAGGTCAGAGGACATGCTGAATGTCTCCCTCAATCACTCTACATCATACTCTTTGAGTAACAACGTTGAGTAACAACGCCCCTCACTAAACCTAGAGCTCATTGATTAAGCAGAATGGCTGACCAGTGAGAGAAGATCCTCCTGATGCCACCTCTCCGGGGCTGGGATTACAGGTGCTACCCAACTTTTTTACATCCGTTTCAGGGGCTTGAACTCACAGATAGCAGGCAATTTTCCAACTGTACCATCTCTCCAGTCACCATTTTTGTTTCTAAAAGAATTTTTGAGACATTTTGGACATGTTTAAAAGGAAACCTTAAAACCTTTCTCCTAAGTCCAAACAGTTTCAGAGAGGGAAATTTCCAGCCTATTATAAGTATCAATATCTTAAAATACAACCATGATAATATCATTCTTTTAAACCAATGGGAAACTTCTTTTAAAAAAGTGATTTGTTATAGCCCACTCCCTTCTGTGTTTAAAAATACCTCAGCAGATCTTGTTTGACAGCTGGGCCTGCATATGGCTTCTTTTCCTCTCTCATACCTTATTTCCTTTCAGATAGAATTTGGCTATGTTATCCATATTAAGCTTTACAGTCTTTTATTGATCATTACTTTCTCAGGGGTGGGATGAGTATTAATTAAAATTTTCTCTTTCCAGAGCTGGGAAAATAACTCAGTAAAGTGCTTGCCTCACAAGCAGGAGGATCTGAGTTCAATCCTCAGAACCCACTCAAAAAATCCAGGCATGGTAGTGTGTGCTTCTAATAGCAGCTCTTGGGAACGCTAAGACAGGTGGATTCCCTCGGGATTGCTGGCCAGCCAGCCTAGTCTACTTGGCCAGCTCCAGACCAGTGAGAGACCCTGCCTCGAAATGTAAATAAGAGAAATGCAGCTGAAGGTGTCCTCTAGCCTCACACTGATGCACATGCATACATATGTGTCTGTACACACTCGAGCACACACATACAGATAAACATGAGCACACATAAAAAATTTTGTTTTCATTCAAAGCTATCAATTAGCCTCTAAGTGTTAAAAGACTTCTTCTGGATTGTGCTATATTAAAATAATCATTAATATACAATGGACTGAATGTGATATTTGCAAATGTTATAAATATGATGCAAAATTATTAAACATAGCTTCCCCTCAGCTTTATTGAGTGTAATTTATATCCAAGAAACATTTTCCCACTTTAATTGAACATGTTAGTGAATTTGGGTAACTACATCAATTATGATACCAACACCACAAACAAGATCAAAATATTTAAAAAAAAAAAAGGTCCACATCTCTGCAGGAAATTCCCAAGCCTGGTCCCTAGTCCAAGGCAGTCACAAATGTGTTTTTTGTCACTATCGTTTTGTCATTAAAAATAAAATTTGGAGACTGGAGAGATGGCTCAGAGGTTAAGAGTGAGTATCGCTCTTGTAGAAGATGCAAGTTTGGTTCCTAGAATCTACTTGGGTAGCTCAACCCCAGCTCCAAGGAATGTCATGCCCCCTTCTGGCCTCCACAGGCACCTGCATACATGTGTACATACCCATGCACAGACACACACATACACATAATTAAATAAAACAAATTTTTAAAGATTTTAAAATCAAATTTTTATGGGAAATGTACTTCTAATTGATAGAGCTATATAAACATATGTAGCAGACAGACAGATGGATAGATTCTGTTCCCATTCCTGTGGTTTAGTTGACAAACATGTTCTTGTGGCTGAATGAAACAGGACTCCCATCAGTTTTGTTCCTATTTTTCATGTTTATACATGTGAACTCTGAGAAACTTCATTCATATAAATAAATGGATGGGAAAATAAGAGGTGTTTTGTTTGTTTATTTTATGGGAATGGCTCTAATATTTTTAAGCTCCTTGTGACTCGTGCCAAAAGTCATGGAGTCATTTAGAATCATATACTATTGGAAAATTTTAACAGCTGACAGTGCAGGAAGGCCCCTCTGTGGTTTTGTTGGGCACGCAGAGCTGAAACCACTGGGCTAGCAGAGGGTCCGCTCTTTGGTCAGCGGGGGAGGCTATTCCTCAGAATCAATCTGAGTATTACCAGCTGCCCCTCTGAAGCCTAGGAGGGTTTTCATGCTTCAGAATAACACAACTCAATGCTGTGAGGTATATGTTTCTTTTGGAAAGAAAGGTGATTGGCACAAGATAAGAAATGGAAGCTGAGGGCCTGGGCATGTAGCTCAGTTGGCAGAGTGCTTGCCTAGAAGCATGAAGCCCTGGGTTCCGTTCCTAGCATCACATAAATAGTTCAAGGTGGCACACCAATAATCCAGTGTTGTGGAATCATCTTTTTGTACACTGTTGAAGATGTGCCGCTCTGATTGATTTAATAAAAAGCTGAATGGCCAATAGCTAAGCAGGATTTTTTGGGGCAGAGAGGATGCTGGGAAGAAGAAGGCAGAGATGCAGAGCAAGCAGGATGGGCAGTATGGAGATGAGGTAATAAAACCATGAGGCAGAAAGTAAATTAATAGAAATGGGTTAATTTAAGTTATAAGAGCTAGTTAGAAATAAGGCTAAGCTATTGTCGGTCAAGCTTTCATAATGAATAATAAGTCTCTGTGTCATTATTGGGGAGCTCACGGTCCTGACAAAAAAGTCCAACTATATCCCAGCACTTGGAAGGTAGAGGCAAGTGGATCAGAAGCTCAAGGTCATCCTTGGCTACATATACTGAATTCAAGGTTAGCCTTAACTACTTAAGACCCTGACTGGAAAAACTATTTTTTTTAAAGAAGAAATGAAAGGGCAGGTGGTGATGGCACATGCCCTTAATCCTAGCACTTGGGAGATAGAGGCAAGTGGATCTCTGAGTTTGAGGCCAGCCTGGTCTATAGAATGAGTTCCAGGACATCCAGAGGTACACAGAGAAACCCTGTCTCAAAAATAAATAAATAAATAAATAAACAAATATATGAAAAAAAGAAATGGAAGTTGAGGATCTAGAAATGGGTTTGCTAAAATACCTGATTCACATATCCCTTGGAGAGTCTGAAGCACCACTAGGTACTTTACCCTAGTTTAAAGGACTCTGCTTTCAATAGCTAGGATTAGCTTGGGCTCAACCAAGGTCAGCTTTATCTGTCTACCAGTTAATATACATAGAGGAAATACATAGTGTAAATATACAACACTTTTGACAAATTCTTTCAACCTTCAGATGAAAACTAAGACTCTTGAGGTCCCTCCCGCCCCCAACATGAGGAAAACAAAAGATTTAGTCTATGCCTTGCTTTGGTTGAATACAAATTTCTTAATACAAATTAACATAAGGAGCCAGGGATACAGCTAAGTAGTATGCCTAGCATGCACAAGCCCTTGGATTTGATCTTTTCAGCATCACAAAATGATAACAGTCTTAAACTAAAATAAAGATTAATAGAAGCATTCATATAACACAAGCCAAAGTAACTGTCAGCTAAATGACACAAAGAATATTTCTTCACTAACTTTAATGAAAGCTATAATACATTTAAAATTCATGTAAAGGCACCATATCCCACTTCTAATGGAAATGTGAAAACATTAAAATTAGTTGGCTGAGAAATAAATAAATAAATCCGTGGTATCTAAGATCCAAAACAATTTGATTAACCACTATCAATGATGTAAGGATTATTCAGCCAGAAACAGGAGGCTAGACACGTAATTTCCTCGGCTTCTTTCCAGCAATTTAATTCCACACAAAAGAAAAAAGCAGGAAGGTTTCCCCGTCCTTGGTCGGACGGTGACTTTACGGTCGGTCACTGAATGTCCATTTCCTGCCCTGAGTGAGCCGTCTATGGGATGTGGTGAAATACCAGTCTCTTAGGCTCTACCAAGCTTAGATGACAATTGTTTGTAACAAACTCAAAGCAAAAGACATGTTGGTGTAATTTGAGTTCTTGTGCAACCCAAATACCCAGTTTATTTTTTATTTTCCATAGAGGACAAGACAGTGATGAAGCAAGTCTTTTAACAGCAACACCCTCTACCCACTCCCCATCCTCCACCCCCACCCCCATCTAGTCTTTGAATCTGATTTATATCATTTGCTGAGGTGTCTGCACTGTGTATTGTTTGATCTTCGCACAGAAAGCAAAGCCTTCCATTGCCGTCATTGTATTTATGACTCTCTATTCCAGTTCTGTTGCTGGCATAGTCTCAGAGTGGGAATCATAGCTCCAAGCTTTTGTTGGTTAGTCATAAATGAAGCCTGCTCTGCTGCCACACATCTTATTTGACAAAGTTCCCACATATAAGTACAACCGATGACTGGGAAGCCATGAGCTTTAAGTAAGGGAATGGGTGTATTCTAGGCAAACTGATTAGAAAATGTATTTCACCCTTGAAGTCTTTGATTCCAGTTTTTAAACCAAGAACGATGGTTATCAACTGAAGGTCTCTGGGGCTTCCTTGGGTTCCAGTGTCCCCAGATCCACCTCTAAAGGTGAAGCTGATTCTCAAGTTCCCAGGGTAGCCTCTGGGGGCTTCATTTCTGGAGCGCAGAGCTTACCAGAATCAGAGACTGGGGTTCAAGCATAAAACCTTCTCCATGCCCACTTCCCCTCTTCTGGCATACTGTCACCTGCTCACACAGTGTCCTAACCTCCCTTCTGAACTTTTCTTAACTTTATTCTACTCAAACCAGCGACAGAAGTCAAGTGTCAAGCCCACCTTTGCATGTCAGGTAAGATGAAGGCAACTTCAGAGTCACCAAGAGAACATAGGTGTTACCAATGTTGCTGAATGTAATAATTCAGAATACTGTAAACAATGCTTACTAGGGAAAACATTCAAGCAGTACAGTGATATACAGGAAAAAAAAAAGCCAAATTTCTATTAGAATAGTTATTGCCCCATTGGGATCCATGGGTGGTCTGGTGAGAGATAAGTCAGAGGGTTAAAACACTGATCCTGAGTCCAAGTCCTGGATCTTATTTATATTTTTAATATAAATAAAAAGTCAGATGCCGAGGTGATTTTCTGTAATCTCGGTACTCCAACAGCAACTCGGGACACAGTTGCCTAGAAGCTCAAATGCCAGCTGCCATAGAGTACACAATGTGGCAGAAACAAGAGAGATTCGACACGAAAACACGGTCGAAGGAGAGAACTGACTCCCAAAAGTTGGACAACTTTCACATTTACCTCCACATTGTCACGTTGGCATTCATAAGCGTTCACCTACACATAGACACAAAGACAGATACAGATACACACACACACACATACACACACACACACACACACACACACACACACACACACACACACAGAGGCACACACACGTACACTCTAAAATTTGAGGGAAAAAAATGAATCCATTGTTAAGAATTAGAGATGAACTGGCCAGTGGTGGTGCACGCCTTTAATCCCAGCACTCAGGAGGCAGAGGTAGGCAGATCTCTGTGAGTTCGAGGCCAGCCTGGGCTACAGAGTGAGTTCCAGGAAAGGCGCAAAGCTACACAGAGAAACCCTGTCTCGAAAAAACCAAAAAAAAAAAAAAGAGATGAGCCAGGTGTGGTAGCAGAAGCCTTTCATAAACAGCACACAGGAGGCAGAGGCAGGTGGATCTCCTCTGACTTGGAGGCCAGCCTTGTCTATATGGTGAGTTCTAGGCTAGCCAAGGCTGCATAGTGAGACCTTCAATAAGCCAAAAGAAATAAACAAACAAGAGTTATAGGTGAAGCATTTTATAATATGTCTATGCATTTATAAACATATGCTTTCCCACACATCAAATACATATATATATATATATATATATATATATATATATATGTATGTATATATGTAATTTTCAAAGCCCTAATTTGGGACTACTAATCACACTATTCTTTGATTTAGATAATATGTTTTAGAGCTCATTTTGTGTCATTACATAGGTAATAACTTCATTTTTAAGAGCTTTATCATTTCTAGATATACCATACTTTCCATATTTGGGTCATTTAAAGTGTGTTGATAATTTCAACAAATGAGAAAGACCTCATTGTACATATATTTCTGCATATCTGTCAGAATTTCTTCAGGAAACATTCAAGGAAGAACCGCTGGTCACTGAACACCCGCATTTATATTCGGGAGGACTCACATAGCACTGAGTACCTCTGCTTTTTGAGCTCTTGTTCCTTTGTTTTTATTTTTGACTTTTTTGTTTGTTTGTTAGGTTTTTGAAACAAGGTCTCACTATGTAGCCTTGGCTGGATTAGAACTCGTCATGTAGACTAGGCTGGTCTGGAACCCATAGAGATTCTGCTTCCTGAGTGACGGGATTAAAGGTGTGCGCCACCACTTCTGGCTTTGGTCTCTGGCTTTTTTTTTTTTTTTTTTTGTACATGTATCTGTCTGTGGTATATTTTCATGTGCCATGCTTTGCGGTGGTTTGAATGAGAACAACCCCACAGGTTCATATATTTGAATGATGATTCTGACTCGAGAAACTGTTCGGGAAGGATTAGGAGGTGTGGTCTTGTTGGAGGTGTGTCACTGGAGTGGGATTTGAGGTTTCAAAAGCCCAAGCCATTCCCAGTTAGCTTTCTCTGTGCCTCATGCTGTGGATCAGAGGTAAGCTTCCAACTACTGCTACACCACCATGCCCACCTGCCTGCTGCCGGCTTCCCCACCATGATGGTCATAGGCTCACGCTCTGAACTGTAATCCCCAATAAACTCTTCCTTCTATAAAGTGCCGTGGTCAAAGTGTCTCTTCACAGCAATAGAAAAGTAACTAAGACAATGCTTGTTTCATGTTGGTGAGAACAGAGGTTGACATGGGGTGTTTTCCTCCAGCGCTCTCTACTTTATTTTACTGAGGCAGGGTCTCTCACCGAAGCCAAAGCTTGTCAATTCAGCTACTCTGGCGAGCCAGCAGGCCCCTTGAGTGCTGGGAATACAGGTAGGCCAACACAGTCACCAAGCCTTTATTTGGGCACTGCTGGGGATCCAACTCCGGTCCCCATACTTGTATGGCGAGCACTTTATCCACCGAGCCATCTCCCTAAGTTTTTTTTTTTTTTTCCCCATAAGACACAGTCTTGCTATGTAGCCTCAGATGGCCTGGAACTCACAGAGAATTGCCTGCTTCTGCCTTTTCAATGCTGGCACTAAGTGTGTGCATCACCTTGCCCAGTCTAAATCTTTTGTTTTTAATCCAAGGGGAAAAAAAAGTATTCCAAACTGGGAGATTTTATGGCAGTTCTGGGAGAGGCCTTTGGTCTTAGAGGATCCCAGTCCTTGCTGAGCTGGCCTGTCTTTACTCTGTAGGACATGACATCCTTGACCCTGCCTATGAAAACCCAGGTGTGCTCTGTACTAGTCGTCAATTGCTATGGAAAAAAAAAAATCACTCCAGACTTAGCATCATAAAACAAGAATTAATTTTTACTTTGGTGTCTATTGGTTAGAAATCTGGACACAGCTTAGCTGGTGGGTCAGGCTCAGGGGCTCTCAGGAGCCTGCACTCAAGGTACCAGCCATGCCTGCAGGCTTCTGAAGCTTGGCTGGGTCGGGAGGAAGTGCTTCCAAGCTCACTTGATGGCGTGACTGGTGGGCAAGAAGCTACAGTTCTTCACCACATGGGCCTCATATCTGCCCCAGATAAGGCTTTCTTCAGAGAAATAGGCGGGACAGAGGGGGACAGAAGCTGTGAGACCATTCAGAACCTTATCTCAGGATGACATGCCTTGGCTTCTGCTGTATCCTATTGGCCACATGGGCCAACCCTGGCATACCATGGGAGGGGTTGCTTGAGGTTAAACACCACCAAGCAAGATTCATTGATGGCCATCTTGGAAGCCAGCTCCCAGGCCCCACAACAACTGTGATGGCAGCAATATCTCACTCATACATTCAGCTACTCCTTTCCTCCTCGAGAAAGAAGAATCATGCCATATCAAAGTAAGGGAGGGGCTTGGGCCAGATCACATTGCCCCCGTGAATGCATTCACAGACAGTCTTCAGAGAATTACTTCAGAGAGCTTTATCTGAGCTCCCCAGGAAAAAGGAAATAGTATGCTAACAATCATCTATTTAAGTTAACGGTTAATTTTTTTTGGCCTATACCTAAGAATTTCAGCATTTGCTCATGCTGAATAAAACAAGCTTGCAGCTTAAGAATGTCTCACCAATTATTTTTCCAGTGTGGTCAGGACTCAGTCTGGTGCTACTGTTTTCACTATTCTCCAAAGATTAAAAATGATTTAAATAATTTCTTGTGTGTGCTTAGATGATCAAATCCTATATGGTTAGGACTGAATTCTGCAGCTAGCAACAAACAAATGAAAAGAACAGGTAACAGTTCTTTTACGAAAGGAAGACACGAGAAACACTGAAATAAGACCAAGATGTCCAGAGTCTTCAAGAGGAAGACTCTGAGCTGACCATAAACTTAGAAAAAGAGACGTGACCATGAATAACGGTGGGAGTTGTTTGACTATCTGAAGACAGGTAAGTGAACTTAACACAAATACTGCTTAGGGTAAAACTGCATGCCAACTGTTTGATCAACAGTAAGGAGCACGCTGCATGAAGTCTGAGTTTCCTGACAGACAGCCCCCACCCTGTGCAGCTCAGCCCTCCCTCCTCTCCTACTTCAAGTCTCTGCATCCTACTGAGCTAATCGCCCAGGGGTTTGGCTGTACCATTTATTCCAGGCCTGCTAAACTTCTCCACCTGATCACAGCTGCTCCTACTGTCACCAAATGTGTACCAGGCATGGCAATGGGCATTTTCCCTACAGGACCTCATTTCGTCACTGTGAGACAGGTGAGAAAATCAACTGATGACGCAAATTTCCAATGTCAAGGCTGATAAAAAAGCACCAGTCAAACTCAGAGTCGCGTGGCTCCAAGCCGGTGCTCTCTTCTCCCTATTGCCTACCCTTCCTCTGCTGAGGTTTAATGTGAACAGTTAGGAGAGTACATTGTGTGTGTGTGTGTGTGTGTGTGTGTGTGTGTGTGTGTGTGTGTGTGTGTGTGTGTGTGTGGTGTCTGTGTGTTTGTGAAGCACACACAATGTATCAGTGTGGCGTGTATGTACATGAGAGCATGTGTGTGCTCACGTCTGCATATGGAGGCCAGATGAGGACATCAAGTGACCTGCTCTGTCACTCTCCACCCTATTCCCTTGAGACAGGGTCTCTCACTGAATCTGGAGCTAGACTGGCAGCCAGCAAGCCTCAGCGAGCCTCCTGTCATTACCCCCTATGACGCTGGGGTTAGAGGAACGCATGGTCACATCTGCCTTCTTCCTTGAGTGCTGGGAATCTGAACTCAGGTCCTTATGCTTGCACAGCAAACCCTCTTACCCATTGAGTCATCTTCCCAGCATGGGCAGAACACTCCTTACACAGGTCTGACACCTTATTTTGAACAAAGGTGAGTTGGTCCATCTCTATTTTATCTCCTCTGCCCTCTGGCACCCAATTTTAGTCATTGTAGATTTTTAGTCACTTTCTTTATATTCCTACGAATTTACAGGCCTTTTGAAACTTTCCATGACAATGAAGATCTTGCAAAGCCTTGGACACAATGGTGAGAGAAGTGAGCAATGAAAATACACCTGGTGGTACAGCCTAGAAATCTCAAAAGAGCACGTCTCAGCATTTGGTTCTGTATTTATACAGCAAGTGGATGTAATGTAAGTCTCCTGTGGTGCGAACACACGCCAGCTTACCACAGGTTGCTAATGGTAGCACAGCAAACCATCAGTGAATGAACTTCTTTTTTTTTTTTGGTTTTTCGAGACAGGGTTTCTCTGTGTAGCTTTGCGCCTTTTCCTGGAACTCACTTGGTAGTCCAGGCTGGCCTCGAACTCACAGAGATCCGCCTGGCTCTGCCTCCCGAGTGCTGGGATTAAAGGCGTGCGCCACCACCGCCCGGCGTGAATGAACTTCTTTAAAGGATTTTTTTTAAATGTCTTGTCATCATATTTGGGATGCATATTAGACTCCCTCTTGTTAAACGGCAGACGGGAAACATAAAATCAACTCTGCCAAAAAAAGAAAAATATCAACAGAGATTAAGATGGACATTATGCGTGAAATCAACATAACCAAACCAAGATGTGAGAGCTGCTCCGTAGAAATGGGTTTCTCGACCGTTAACTCCCACAGTAATGATTTCATTCCAGCAAAACAATACCATCTGTTGCACTGAATGCTAATTTTAATGTTATGAGTGTTGAGGCTTCTGCTAGTGCTGAAGATGTTTTCATTTTGTAATTGTATAAAGTGGCAATAACTTTGTGTCTGGTTTTAAATATTTAAATACATGCATTATCAGAATCTCCCTGTTGTGGGCTTAGATGGCTTGTTGGGGACAGGTCTTGCTGCGCAGGCGTGAGGAACTAACTTTGGTTCCCCAGGATGCACATAAAACTGGGCCTACTTGAGTGTGCCTGCAGTACCATGGCTCTTAGGACAAAATGGGGGGCCGGGACAGAAGAATCCAATGACTTCACAGGCCAGCTAGCCTGGTGTTTGCAACACCTGACAAGTTTAAATAAGGTAGCACACAAGGCTGACCTCTGACCGCTACAAGGGCACCGTAGCATGTACTCACAGGCGCTCTCACACACACCCAATAGATAGAAACCTTTCTGTTGTAATGGTGAAGACCCCTGTCGAGACTCGTTCTCCCCTCACAGGCCCTCTTTCTCACTCTAACTGATTCCTTGAGTCAGAGCTCGGAAGGCATCTCTTTCTACACCCCACAACTAAATACACACACCGCCCAGTGTTCTGAGCTCAGTCCTTTTTTTTCTTCCTTTGGACACTTTCACTTAAGGGGATTCATCTATCCACTCAGCTGTGATTATTGTGAAAGTGTGACTGAGATTTTTGGGAAGCCAGAGCTCCGGCAGCCCCCAAGAGCTAGGCTCAGCCACCCATCCCCAACACACCAATTAAGAGACAAGTAATGGTGAAAAGTCTAGAGGTGAGAGTTATTCGATGTGGCCACGTTTAGAAAACGAATAAGCAAAGGGATCTAGTGACCCTAAGTCCATTTCAGGATACTAACATGAGCTTTGGTTTCAAATAGAGAAGGGGCAAGATATATGCATAATTAAGTAGTCCTGGTCAAGGTGTGGTCCTTGTCCTCTATCTGGGTTCTGGATCTGCAGGGTGATCTGAGAAGTCCTTGTCATGGCTTGTGGGGATAGATCTAGTTCTTACAGGATAGTCATTCTGTTCCAGCCTGTAGCCTCATCTTCATGGATGACTGTCCTCATCTGGATGAAGAGGGCCTTCCAAGAGTAGGCTTACCATTTCTGGACTCCAAGGTGACTGCCAGTTTAGGGCAATCACGTATCTCTATGCCTTCAGCCACAGGGAAAGGGACAGACACAGAGCTCCAGTTTTCTCTCCATCCTACTTGACCACGCACATGAAACACTGGAATGGCTGTGGCACACTGGGTTGTAACTAAGAGCAGATTGAGTTAGGGATGCATGTTCATGGATTGAGTGGGATGCATCCTGTGCCGTACAACCCCTCCTGCGTACAGCTATTGCTAGCTGTCCTGGATTAGGAATGACTTCGAGGAATCTTCCTGCTATCCATTAGGCTGATATTATTGACTTTATGCCATTAATATGCAGTGCCCCAAGGCACATTATGACATCAATGTGTCCTCCTGCACCCAAACTTCAAGATACAGTTGGAACAAGTTTAAGATATGCAATCAGATCTCACTGAACTATCCAAAAAGAAACCCTCTCTTATCGGAACTCAGCACAGCAGACACCGTCTCCCTTCCTTCCCCTCCTCTGACTCTTTCCTCCTTCCTCCCTTCCTCTCTCCCTCCTATAGCCAAGAGATAAATTATTGTTATGAAAATAAATAAATCCACAAAGTATTGCACAAAACAGACGCCTCTGTGTTCACATCATACACTGTAACAGAACTACAAACACCGGATACATTTGTAACAGCCCTCATATGGAAAAAGAACGTATTTTCAAATTGGCCTATAAAGCAGATAGCCCATAAAATAGTGAGATGCAGCTCTAATACAATGCCTTGATTCCTGCCCATTGCATCATTGAAAGGGTTGTATTTTCTCCATTTTTTTTTTTTCAAAGAAGGCCTAAAGACGTCATCCAGGCTTGACCTGCCTTCTCGGGGCTAGGTGAGTCATAAATCCTAGTCACAGATCTTGTTAAGCCCCACTGGGAACAGGCTTCGATCTTTTATGGTACTGTGTGCCGTGCTTTCCATGGGAGCCAGGACACACAGCTAACAATGCTTAAGTGCCAGGTGGTACTCTTGCTACTTTCGGGAGGCTGCCAATCAACCAGAGGCTGTCAGCCTGGTGTTCCTCCTTGATGTAAGAAGACATTATCTAGGAGCACTTGCTTTAACTTCTCATTACAACAGAAAGGGTCTACTAGCAAGACTACAGAAAGAGCTGGACTCCCAGCTCCACCCCAGTGGCTAACATTCTGCACGTGACCTACTATAGCTCGACCTGGGTCTCCCTCCCTGCCTACCATTCCCTCCTCCATTCAAAACTACATCTCAAACAGGGCATTTTACTCTAATGTCTGCATGTGAGAATGTTTAAGAACAAGGATCTCCTCCATTCACAGCCCAAACCATAACCATTACCAGCACCTTAGAAACCAACGTTGACAGAATGACATCATCTAACATGAAGCCCGGATTCCAACCGATGTCCTACGTGTGGTTCGCCACACATTTTCAACCTAAGACTGGTCAAGGGTGCCACCGTCCACTCGGTTCTCCTCTCTAGTTTTTCTTCCTTCTTTCCTTCCTTCTTGGCCCATATCTTTGCAAAAAGTCTCTTCATTAAGTTATTCCCAATGTCCATGCTGAGTGTGCCGTGCATTTTCCTACAAGGGACCATGACAACAGAGTGAGGAAAGGACTGTAGGAGTACTTAAATAAAAAAAAAAAACAACACAGAGTCCACACAGCCATGAAAACCACACCCCAGGGGCTCAACCCTCAGGGCCTCCAGTACCAGATCTGTGCTGCTCTCTGTCCCAGTCAGAGAAGCAGCTTTGGGCAGTGGGCAGTGGTTAACAGAGAAACTCAGAGCTGTTCGAAGTGCTGAAAATAGCAACTGTGAGTGCTCATCAATAGATGGGACATCCATATTAATCCTGCACGCCAAAAGGCTCAAGGAACAGCATGGAAGAGGAAGTAGAAAGCTATGGGAGCTAGAGGTCGGGAGGAGCGCGGTGAAGTGCCGTCTTGTGGACATGGTGCGGCTGTCACACACATGGGCTCACAGCAGCTGTGGCTACCTGAACAAGACCTGCAGAAGACAAAGTCGGTTAAAATTCCATCCAAAAATGGAAAGAGAAAGGGACCCCAAGGCCACACCCCTATCTCAGGGGCTATAGCAGCCGGAGGCTGCTAGGGGAAAGAAATCACTTGGGGGGACGGCTACTGGTAGCCTGCCCACGTCCAGTGGATAGTCCCATACCCCTGTGGATACATGTATCAATTAAAAAACTTTTAAAAAGGTGTGATGTTGGAAGGGAGGTGTGTTAGGAGGGCCAGAGCATGTTGAAGAGGGACGTGGGAGATGATATGACCAAGATGCACTCTATGCATATGAAATTTTCAAGGAATAAATTGGAAAATGCCATTAAAGAGTACAAACACAATTTCTAACACATGGTCCAACCTGGATTAAACCTTGAAGGTACTATGCTAAAGTGAGCCAGGAATGGCGGTGCCCATCCATAACTGAAGAGGCAGAGGCAGGAGGGCTGCTGCCAGTCTGAGGTCAACCTAGGCTATGTAGCAAGAGTTTGTCTTCAAAACAAACAAACAAAAAAGATATTACGTTAAGTCTACAAAGCTAGTCAAAAAAGACAAATAGACTGCAATCCCACTTACATGAGATGCTCAGAAATAAATCCATCAGTGCAGACACAAGAATGTCATTGTCAGGGATGAAGGGAGGGGGCTGCACAAAACAAGGAGTTGAGTTTGATGGGCACACAGTTTCAGTCCGAGGAGAGGACAATGTTCTGGAAATAGATGGTGGCCTTGGTTGCCCAATAATACGTATATTATTGTTAACAGCAAACTGTAAACGTAAAGGTGGTTATGACAGTAATTTTACATTGTGTCTATTTTGCCAGAATAAAAACAAGAAAAAGAAAAACCCTTTGAAACAGCTGTCCCACCGTCTCAGTTTCATGAGTTCTCAGTTCCACTCCAGCCTGGTCCGGAAAAATGACAAAGTGGCTGACAGCACTTTGTAAAAAAGGGGTTGAGAATTCACCTTTAAAAAAAATCATTAAAAAAATAATAACCGGGGACAGTCTCACTCATCAATTGCCAATTCATGCAAGGTTTTAGGGTTTGAACCAGAAGTAGCCCACACAGACTCGACTTGTGTTTCCAACCCTTGGTCCTCAGCTTCCACACTGTTTTATAGCCCCTGGAGTCTTTAGGAGATGGGACCTGGAAGCTGCTAGAAGCAGGCCTTGAAGGTTCCACCTGCCCCTGGGTCCAGTGTGTTTCTTCTGCTTCCGGTCTGCAGCCACTTAGATAAGCTGCTGCCTCAAGCCCCCGTCACAGTCAGAGTTACTCTACTCTCCCATGAGACCCCACCCCCATGATGAACTATGACCCCCTAAAACCATGAGCCAAGATAAATCCTTCGTTAAGGTGCTTGTGACAGCTGTGTCTTTTTTTTTTTTCCACAGCAATGAGAAAAGAAATGAAGACTCCAAAAACACCTTTGAAGGTGTCACAGATACTTCCTCAATTATAAATAAATACACGCCATGTCTGTTCCCAAGAGCAGGGCCATGACAATTATAGTCATCACGGTGACCCAGCTCAATCCCCCTGGCGCGTTCAGTATTTGAATAAATAGATTAATTCTAAGTAGAACATTCTGGTTAACTGCTTCGCCTGTTTCTAGACAACCACATGGAAAGTAGGTTCAGATCTTGGGAATTAGAAAGATAGTAAAGAAAAGCGGTTGGTGTGGAGATCCCCAGGGGCACAGCCAACACCGCTTCTCCACACAGAGACTGGGACAGATGAGGACTGTCTGGAGGGAGCTTTCGTATCCAGGGAGCCCAGAATTCGTAGCAGCAACCAGCCTGTCTATGCAACCTTGTCTTCTATCTTTCCAGCCGACCTCAACACAGCCTAGCCCTACCAACACTGACTCCCAGCTCTGTGCACGCAGGCTCCTCTTTAATCTTGTGAAGGCATCCAGCTTCAATGTCAGTTAGCTTCAAACTCTCCCCTCTCAATGACTTGGGCCCTTTTCATCTTCTGACTTGATAAGGTCTTTTCTACTTGAAAAAGCCAATTCAGTCTAGCTCTTGCCTCTTGATTTTTCATTTGAGCTCATTTAAATTGCAATAACTAAATCATTTCCCCCTGTCTTCTCTGCTCCACCAAGAATAGAACCGAAATATGCAAGTACAGAAACAACCTCAGGGGCACAGTGTCCAAGCAGGGCAGGCCTGCTCTTTCCACAGAAAGACTACATGGGGCGGCCGGGGGGTGGGGGAGGGGGGTGGGGGGGGGGCGTTAGAAGGCTAAGAAGAGGGAGGGTTCAGGGAGCACTAAGATTTTCAAGGAAAAAAATTTTCTAGGCTGGACTCCTCCTGAATGCTGATGTTTATCTTGTCTCTTCCGAGGTGTGTATAGAGATCTTCAATATGATTTTAGCAATTCTTTTCACCACAGGTTACTACCACACCAAGGAACGGCAAAAACATTAGGCTGAGTTAAAGAAGTCAGAGGCAAAGACTACATCTTACCAGACTCCATTTATTCAAAACATATCCATAGATCTGGTACACACAGGGAAAATGCATGGGCAGTTGCCAGGAGTTGGAAATGGCTGCTAATGGGCACAGGATGTTTTGGGAGGATGTGAAATGTTCTAACTTTGACTGTGTAAAGCCTACTGAATTGTACACTTTAAGTGGGTGAGTTGCACAGTGAATTATATCTCAATAAAACTGTCACTTCTACACAGACCAACTCTGTGTAAATGGGAACAGGTAGAAAGAAGTGAGTAGTGCGTGAAAATGGACAATAAAATCGGACAAAAGGGCTTCTTTTGAGAGGAAGCAGAAGAAATGTTCTTGTAAGAACAAAGCTTTTTATTCAAGTCGTAAGAAGTGTACTGAGGCTAAAGTATGTTCTAGAAACTGCAGGAACCAGTTGGGGGTGGGAGTGGGGGAGGAAGCTGCTAAGATGGAAAACAGACAAAAGGCAAAGCCATCCAGGAACTCAAACACACCAAAGGGAAGAGTTGAAACTCCAGGAAGCAGGGTGGAAGCCATGGGGGGCAGAGACAGACAAAGCCATAGAAGATCATTCTAAAATAAAGGTTAAATGGGACAATGGGACAAGGAGTCCACTTTTCTCCTGGCCTCTTGACTTCCTTCACACATACACACACACACACACACACACACACACACACACACACACACACACACACACACACGTGCATGCACGCATCCCCCTCAAGTCTCTACCTGTTCCTTACCCTGTACTATCCTCCCCCAGCCCCTCCTCAGAGTTCCTGTTCCGGCATTGTTCCCAGAAGCGCAAACAGGATCCTTCGGTCCACCAAAGTCTTCTTCAAGTGTGCTTTGATGGTCACAACCACAGGAACACACACAGGAGGCTAGCTGGGCTGGGCTGCCATCCACACCCAGCCTCTGAGCAGCTCGACTTGTCTGAGGCCCTGACAGAACCTCACACTAAGGCTGTTAATTCATGGACAGAACCGGGAAGAAACTTGACTCGCCCCGCACAAGGAGAAAGCTCCTTCTGGGAGACTTCCCAGCAGCTTGCAAGAACATTTTGTTGGGTCTGGCTCCTTTAACTTCCTCTCTGCTAGGGCCCCAGCTGGTGAGGCAGGGAGTCTTTTTAAGGCTGAGCTCTGTGGCCTGGGGCAAAGCCTTTAAACTCACCTCCCCATTCTGCCCTGTTTTTCTTCCAGGTCGCCCAGGGTCACGACCATGATTGCGATTCCTATCTTAGAATGCTTAATCTTGAACAGGGAAACCACAATCTGACCTTCTCTGGTGTCTGAGAACCACAAAATGAGGCACCGGGTCTGGCCAGGGTTCCAGCCAATGTCTTTGTCTCTAACTCAATTCTTTTCAAATCTACCCAAGGCAATTATCGGGGTGACACTTTCTGTAATGTCTCTTGAGGGCTAAGAGGAAATGCACAAGGCTACAAGTAACTTATTCTTCTGCTTGGACATTTTTTTAAAAAGGGAAATTTAACAAAACAAAACAACAAAAGGAACAGTAAATCACGTAGCTGTCTAAAAGGAAAGCCTGGGGCTAGGGAAACGGCTTAGTGGGGAAAAGTGTCCGCTGTGAAATCAAAAGGACCCAAGTTCAAATCCCCAGCACCCATGTAAAAAGCATGGCCATGTGTACCTGTAACCCAACATTGTGGGGTGGAGACTAAAAAGAAAGGGATAAAAAGGAAAGGAAAGGACATGAGTGCTCCTAGGTCAGGTGGAGGAGAAAGTTTACTATAGATACGGAGGAGAGCATAGTCAGAGGCAGAGCCATCTGGGAGAGTCCAGAGTGGACATGACCAGACTGAGCTGGACCATGTGGGTTGAGGGGGAGGGGAAGGGAGAGAGGTGAGAGGGGAGGGAGGTGCAGGAGCCAAGAGGGCAAGGGTACAAAAGGGGCAGGTAACCAAAAGGACGGATCATACAGGGAAGAGCCTCTGGGGGAGGGGCAGCCCAAGCCCTGGGTTCTGGGTTGAGGGTAGGATACGAGACCTACCCTGTAATAGGTAGGGACTGAGGGATGCTGGGAGAACCTGGCAGCCAGGCCCACTTTGATATGTTACATGGACTGTCCCCAGAGTTTATGATTTAACAGAGACAAGTCAGCCTAGCTCAGAGAGCCAATTTCAGGCTCAGCGAGAGAGTCTGCCTCAAAAGCTGAGGTGAGAGCAATAGAAGACATCTTATGTCCTACTCTGCTTTCTGCACGTGTGCACAGGTGTACACAGCTGCACATACATGTGCACATATAACACACATACCACAATATACATACACCAAATGACACACATGAAAGAAAGAAAGAGAGAGAGAGAGAGAGAAAGAGAGAGAGAGAAAGGAAGGAAGAAAGAAAGGGAGGAGAGAGGGAAGCAAAAGGAGGAGAGATTAAAAGGGAAAGAGACAGGGAAGGAAGGGAAAGAGCATGGGGGGAGGGGCTCCTGACAGCAAGCAACGTGGCTTCATTTTGTAAAGAGCCTGGTGATGCCTAGGCTGGGGGATGAGTCCCTGACCCTAATGTTCTTCCTGGTGTAGGGTGACAAGGCTCCCAAGTAGTCCTTTAATGTCTCAGAGCCAAGTCCAAGGTGACCTCACTCACGTTCGCTCAGCTGTGAGCACAGGAATTCACGAGGTTTTATAACTATGATTCTCATTTCCAGAACTGCCCTTCAAATCAGACCCTAGGGAACTGGGTAGGTGAAAATTAGAAATTGGATTGCTGAAGAAAATTTAAAGTAAGTACCAATGCCACCCCAATTCTACTCACTTTCTGCCAAATTCAAGGGACAAAATCCGAGAAAATCCAAGAAATACATAATTAGCATAATTTCCTGTAGCATTTCACTGCCAGGTGCACCCACCAGGCATCTAATTGCTTATGGTTCTAGGTTAATCACTGTACAACGAGAGCCCCATGGAACTGTGTTGGCCTCTCTCCCAACCCTCCTCCACCCCGGCACTAAAGCCTCACCATGCAAGGTAGATAGCAATTGCCTGGTTAAACAGGTTGAGAACCAAAACCGGCTGTGGGAACCTAAACATCCCAATGACTAGTCAGTGGGGCATTCCAGCCAGACTGTCAGGACATCCTAGTGGTGGGGGCCAGAAGAGGGCACACCTGGTGTGAGTGGCCACGGCTTTCCTCCGGATGCTCAGGCTGGATTGCAGAAACACCCCTACCACCACCACAAGCCTCCTTGAAGACATCAGCTCAATCTCCTGCTAGGTAGAGCTGGCGTGTGCAACTAAGGAGTCAGGCAGAGGTGAGGATGTGTGGGGATAAGCAGGGAGGCTGGAGTAGGAGGAAGTGGAGCAATGGTTAAGGTGTGTCCCGCAGAGAACAGTGAGACAGAGGTGGCTTTTCTGGGAGGAGATAAAGGGCAGCTATGATTGCCACACACACACACACACACACCCATCTCTGCCTTCAGCTTCAAGGGATTTCCATAGCCTTCTGTAGTGCTCAGAGTCCTAGACAACCTGGAAGGCTTGAGGTTGGTGAGAGCAGGGAAGCAAAGGATTCCAGAAAGGTTAAATGCATTCAGGGGTTGATGCTCAGTGGATCAGCACACTTGCTGTGCAAGCATGAGGATCTGAGTTCAAATCCCTAGTGCCCACATAAAAAGGCTGGATGTGGTTACACAGACCTGTAACCCTGGCCCTGGGGGTTAGAGACAAGCACATCCTAAGAGCTCACTGGGCAGCTGGTCTAGTCAAAACACCAGGCTTCTGGGAATAAGGCCAAGGGCAGTAAAGGTCTTCTAGCTTCTGTATGTGCACATGTAACACACACATGAACAGAAGAAATGTGTGCTCAGTGGAGGAAAGCATCATGGGATCACAGGAGCACAAGGAGAACACGTGCTTACATCCACATTATGGTGGAGGCCTTTGGCAGGGCCAGTGGTATCTTTGCTGATGAATAAAAACACCCAGGAAGGCACTGGAGAGATGGCTCAGTGGCTAAGAGCACTGGCCGAACTTCTAGAGGTCCTGAGTTCAATTCCCAGCAACCACATGGTGGCTCACAACCTTCTGTCATGGGATCTGCTGCTCTTATCTGGCATGCAAGCATACATGCAGACAGAGCACTCATATATGATATGATATGATATGATATGATATGATATGATATGATATGATATGATATGATATAATACACACACATATAATTTAAAAAAAAAACACACCAGGAAGCGATGCACACCGGGGCTCTGGAATCTCTGCTTTCTGCTGGCTTGCATTTAGAATCACACCTCATTAGGGATTTACAAGTCATTAAACCTAACCCAGCATCATCTAGCCTTCGAAGCAAAGAACATTCTGCCTTTACACAGACACAAAAGTGACAACCCTCCTCCATATGGAAAGAACGAGGCATGGAGAAAATCTCTACCACAAGTCAGAGAGATACTGCAGTCACCCGGAAGCTGAAGTAGGAACCTTTAGTTGATTGGTGATTGGCTGGGGGTGGACCAGTTTGAAAGTTAAAATCTCCAGAGGACCTAGTCACATTGGGTCCTGCATTTTCGGGAATCTGGCCATCAGGACCTCACAGTGAATATTGGATGAAATCTCTGTGCTGGTTCTGGCAAGAAGGGAAAGGAACCATTTAGAAATACACCAGAGCATTCTGTTTCCGAAAAAGGTCTGCCCTGAGAAGAAACTTTTGTTTGTTTTTTCAAGACAGGGTCTCCTCGTGTAGTTCAGGCTCGTCTTCAACTCAGAGTGATGCTCCTGCCTCAGCTTCCTGAGGAGAAAGTGCTTAACCACTGTTAACCTGCCTGGGTTTCCTCAGAGCCTATCCCACCTGAGGGACTACAAATACCTCCATTTCAATTTTCTCTTGCTATTCCTGCACTTCATAAGGTGAGTTGAAAAACACTTGTAAAGGTCACAATCTGGGAACACAGTCTCCCTAAAAGATAATGATCCAATCACAGAGCTATAAAATGTTTCCCCTGTCCACACATCTCAGTGGTCACATGCTCACACTTGCACATGCACACATGAGCATGAAAAAACAAAGTGAGTTCCAGAACCAGTCAGACACGGCAGGAATGTTGGGATTATCTGATCAGAAATTTTAAATTGGGATACACACACTGAAGACTGTTGGGGAATAGCTATAAAGTGTTTGCCCCAGAAGGCTGATGCTTGGTTGCAGCTAATAGGCTTCCTGAAAGTGATCAAAGCCTGAAGGCTATGATTTCATCAATGGTTCAAGTCATTGATGAAGTCATAATTTAAGAGCCGCCTTAGTAGGAGCGTTATGCCCAGATCTCAGGGACCCCCAAAAGACCACCATGGAGACCAAATCTCTTATGTAAAAGGGAAGAGCCTTTATTTTCAAGCTCAGAGCTTGGACTCCCTGTCAGATGCAGTGGCAAGAACAGAGAACACAGGCAGAGTGGTGGGGTTTTAATCATAAAAGAGGTTAGGGTGGGGGGATTTCCAGGGTTCAGGACCCTGATTGGCTGACATTTGTTTGGAATGTTTGGAATGCCAGATATTTCCCCTTAGATGCGGGCCTCTCTGGGTGGGGTCAGCTTATGGCTTTTCCTGGGTCCATGTGTTGTCTGCCAGAAGTTGTGCCTGAGTTTCTAAGCCTGTCATGGCAGCTGTGTGGTCAAGTTGTTTTGGGTACCCCCCCCCAGGAGATGGTCGGAGTTAGGGCCTAGTTGGAAGCAGTAGGTCACAGGGGAGCTGGGGTAGGGGGTGAGGGTGGGGGAACACCACTCTTTTAGTGGGTCTTTCTCATAGTGGAAGGGGGCTAGTCCTCAATCTAAGCAATCCCCTTTCAGCCACCTCAAATAGTTTTTTAGCTATTCTACACTTATTTGTTTTTGTTTTTGTTTTAAAGGAGAGGAGGGGGGACTGGAGAGATGGCTCAGCAGTTAAGAGCACTTGCCACTTTTGAAGATGACCCAGGTTTGATTCTCAGCACTCACATGGTTACTAACAATACTCAGTAACTCCAGTTCCAGGGGACCCAAAGCCCTCTCTGGCCTCTGTGAGCACCAGACATGCATGTAGTACACAGACATACATTCAGGCAAAACATTAACATATATAGTAATTATTTTTTAAAAGAATAATGATGAAATTCTGGCATATCTGAAGGACAATGTAGCAGGGGGGGAACATGAAGATTTGTGCGGGAAAGCACACAGAAATGGCTTTATGGGGGACTCCTAAGACACAGTTAATTAGAAGCTGCAAGCTGCAGAATGCCCGGGAAAGCGTTGCTGTTGATGTAAATGCATGACTAGATGACTGTCTAAATGCAATCATGCAAATGCATCTGAGAAAACCTGGGCAGATTCAGAGCTGCTGCTGTGCATCTCAGGGTTACCTGAAGGGGAAGGGGAAGGGTTAGTGATTGCAGGATTGCCTTACTCCCATCTATTGCAAAATCGCACAGGCTAAGAATTCATAAACAATGGGCTGTATTTCTCACAACACATTTCTCTTAGGCTGGGAAATTCAAGATGAAGAGGCCAGCAGGTATGATGTCTTATAAGAAGCCTAGTTTTTGCTTTCAAGACGGCACTTTCAACTCTGTCTTCCAAAAGGAAGAAAAATAAAAAGAAATGAGATCACTTTGCCCTTTTACAAGGTCCCTAAACCAACCCACCCTTGTTACTTAACCTTCTACAGGCCCATCTCTTAATTGCCTTACTCCCATCTATTTGCACATCACACAGGCCAAGAATTCATAAACAATGGGCTGTATTTCTCACAACACATTTCTCTTAGGCTGGGAAGTTTAAGATGAAGATTCCAGCAGGTAGGATGTCTTATAGAACTATTTTCATGATGAAAATGCATTCATGTCTTGTTTATGCAATTAAAAATGAACCTGAAGATAATGGAGAAAAAAAGAAACATGACATTTGTCTTTATGAGCCAGACAAATACTACAGATGGGATGGACTGAAGAATTGCATGTTGGAAGGGATAGAACTTTCCACCAAGGAACTAGATGAAAGTGCTCTCCCTCCTGGTCTCCACTTCCAGAATGCACTGCTATCACTTGGGTCCCATCTATGTTAACTGGGAGGTCCAAATCTGTTCCAAATCTGCATGGCATCCTGTTGTGGAATAATCTTTTTGTACTCTGTAAAGATGTGTCACTTTGATTGGTTTTATAAAAAGCTGAATGGCCAATAGCTAGGTAGGATTTCCAGGCACAGAGGACTCTGGGAAGAAGGGTGGGGACACCAGGAGATGCAGAGGAAGCAGCATAGACATTATTAGAGTAAAGGTAACCAAGCCATGTAAAAGAGCATAGATCAAAATATATGAGTCAATTTAAGTTATAAGAGCTAGTTAGAAACAAGCCTAAGCTATCAGCTGAGCTTTCATAATTAATAATAAGTCTCCATGTCATTATTGGGGAGTTGACGGTCCCAACAAAAAAAGTCTGACTACAGCATCCTGCCACCTTATACCCACAGCCTCTGAACGAAGAATGCACAAGCTATTCTGGAACTACTGTATTATTTATGTAAGTGCACTTGGAAAATGACACATTTCTCTGAGTAGGTGGAATCTTGCTGGCATATGATCATCTATCCTACAGCAGTGACTCAATGTCAGGTCTGTCCTGGCCCCTGCCCAGTGTGGAGGTGGGGTTTGTTATGCAGCAAATACAAGACACTTCATTTCTACACTGTTTAACTTCTATGAGTAATCGGCATCTGTGGTTTTTACAGCAGAGGCTCTGGAATGGTTTGAATTTACTGAACTGGCATTTTAACAAGTCCTCTGTGAGAGATTCTGTGAGTGACAAGGATGGTGAGAAACTGCCATCACCCTGGACCTGGGAAGTGACAGACACAGAAAGTAACACCAGGTCAGACTGAAAAACAAATAAACAAAAGCAAAGCTGATGTCTGGGGACAGGAAGCAATGTGGAAATCCGAAAGGACTGGGTGTCAGGCGAGTGTCATTTCCTCGAGAGATTTTTCCTTCACATTACATCTTTGCCTTTTTGTTTTTCCAGCTGAGAGGTTAACAGGAGGAGACTAGACAAGCCCTTCACCTGCAAAGAATGTTCGGCATCAAAAATTAACCACATTTTAAGCTTTTATTTTCTTTGGAAAGAGATAAAACAACATTTTTTTCATCTCAACCCAACCAACACGAACGTTTAAAATAATTTGCTGGTAGTGATTACAATCACAGATGCCTTGAGCCAGTCAGCACCTTCCTCTCGTCATTAACTTAATGAATGGTGACTTCTACAGAGGGTCACATGGGATTACAGTCTTGGTTCTATGACATTATGATAAGAAAATGTCAAGTACTTAATCCCAGATCTCACTGTAACAATTGAAAATGTGTGTGTGTGTGTGTGTGTGTGTGTGCATATGCGTGTGTGCGTGTGCATACGTGTGTGTGTGTGTGTGTGTGTGTGTGTGTGTACAGGGGTGTGTGTGTGTGAGTGTGCATGTGTGCAATGGCGTTGTGTGTGTGTTTTATCTATTATGATCAATCACTGAGGTTCTTGGAAGTAAAACAACCCCAAGTAAAATTCTGTTGTTTCTGTTGCTGACTCTAGGTCACACACAGAGATAACAATACGCTGTCACATGTTTCTCTGTTTGAAGTTTTTCCTAATGAAACACTGGGAAAACTTCTGTTGTTTCAAGATTTCTTGGAGTTGTTCCTTTGCTAACTCCTGTTCAGCCCTCACTAGCCGAGGCTCACAATCCCCAGCAGGCTCCACTGGGCCGCGAGGGCTGTTTAGAGCATCAATAGACTCTTCTAGACACAGCTTCTATCATGCCTCTCCCCTGCCGTGCCTCACCACAAAAGGCCAACACTCCTCCGTCTGGTTTTCCTGGTTTGCCGGACCCAGCCCCTCTTGCCTGTTTCACCTTTATTCTCCCTGACCCGTGGGCTGGCCTTGTCCCCAACATTTTGTTTCCTCCTTATTGCCTCTACCCGTGTGGCATCTTGACCAGTTCAAGTCTCATCCAAAAATCGTGTTCCACGCATTCATTCCCTGTCTTCAGAACCTGAAATCAGAAACACACTCATCCAAACTCCTGCTCTCACATTCAGTGGAATGTCTGCAGGGGCTGTGCCGAGTGTGTGACAAAAGACCCTCTCAGTGATTCCAGGTCAGCTACTTAAGAACCAGGAATCATAGGAGGAAACAAGAGCTGCCTGCTTTGAGCTAGTAAAGACCGTCTTCGGGTGGGAGGATGCTTCTAAATGTGTATGCCCTGGTTGCTTTTCTCACTGCTGCGACCTGACAGAAGCAACTTCAGAGAGAAAGGGTGTTAGCCCACCGTTTCTGGGGATTTGAGTTCATCCTGGTGGAGTTCACAGCGGCGGAGCATGGCTGGCAGCTTTCCTATCTCGGCGGACTAGGAAGCAGAGAGCAGGACTGGACGCGGGTCTGTGCTAGAATCCTCGGAGGTTCATCCCTAAGGGTCTACATCTGACAGATGTACAGAACACCATGTTCTCAAGGTCCCAAAACCTCCCCGAACAGCACCACAAGCTGGGGAACAAGGTGCTCAAACACTTGTACCTGTGAGGGACACATCACATTCAAACCATAATACTGAATAAAGGTAAATTCACCAACAATATGTGAGCAAATCACACACTCACAGAACACACATCTAGTGAGCATCCACCATCTTTCCGACACCTAGGATACATCAATGAATGAAGACATAACCCTTCACAGAATTTACACTCTCGCGCTTTGGCAGGGGTATAGCAAACGATGCATATGCAACGTAAGTCAATATATTTACACTGTCTTTATCGGAAGATGCAAACCTATTTGCCAAAGAAAAAGGAGGGATGGAAAGATGGAAAGTGATCACAGTAGCAAAGCAGAGAGCACTTCAGGAGGGTGGGGGACTGCAGTTTTCAAGAGCCAGGTCAGGGAGGCTTCTCGGCAGAGGTGTGATCGGAAGTAAGGGAGTTGACCATGGTATCTGGGGGAACAGCATTCCAGGCAGCTGTAGAGAGAGAACATACACAGAGACGAGTCAATGGGTACGATTCTCTTTTGCAATCTCAGTGTGGATCCTTCATTCCTTTCATGCCTCAGCAAAGAACATCAAGCATCAGGGTTCCCAGGTGGTTTCTTCCTTCCTTTTCCTCCTGATACTCCTCATGTGGGTGGACCTGACTTTCCAGCTACAGCACTGTATCCTGAAGTGCAAATGACAGGTAGTCAGGAAACAGACAGGAAGCAGTGTACTTCTGCAGCTCTCCAGCGCCAGCTATAGGGCGGGTCTCCAGGGAGACTCTTCAGACACCTCTTTTGGGATTAGATATATAGCTAGCAGTAAAGCAAATGTTTGCCATGTACAAGAGCCTGGATTCCATCCCCTGTGATGGAGAAGAAATGAGGCACTCGTTAACTAATTGATGGCTTGTGTAACCAAAGTCTTTGGTTCCTTCTTGGAACCTTTTTCTCCTGTTGATTTCATGTATCAGTATCCGCTGCTGTGACCAAATACCTCAAGAAGGAAAGGTTTCTTTTGGTCCATGGCTCTGAGGATGCAATCCAACCTGGAAGAAAGGAATTGGTGGCGGGAGCATAGGGTGGCTGGTCATTTTGTCAAAGGTCAGGAAACAGAGAGAGATGGATGCTGGTGCTCAGTTGTCTTTCTCCTTTTTTGTCTTTTATTTTAGTCTGGGACCTTAGCCCCTGGAATGGTGTCATCCACATCCAGTGTGAGTCTTCAGTTAAGTTCTCTGGAAACATCTTCACAGACACACCCAGAGGTGTGTTTCCTAGGTGACCCCAGATACATCAAGTTGGCAATGGCGGCTAACGATCACCAGATTCTTGTAAATAGAAATGAGTGTGCTACAGAGAAAGGCAAGAAATATCTATTCAGACCTCCGATGGAAACTGGCTGAGTCTGCGAGTGGGGCGAAGACAGATGGAAACACACCTGCCCAAAGCCTGCAGACACAGAGCCAGGATGTGCCCCCTGGGACCTTGGTGAGTCCTGCTTCATTTTGCTCAGGGTTCAGGGAGGCCTCAGTGTTCAAGGACAATCTTAATATGAACTCCGCCGAGTGAAAGAGAAGCAGCCACACCGCAAGGCTGACATTAGCACACTTGAACTTACAAACAAAGCTGCGTGTCTTGTTTTTCACCATATGGAAGATGCTCAGAAAGCGGAAGACGGATCAAAGTGAGAAGATACAAACTATGGTTTTGTCAGCCCCAGTTCATAGCCAGTTGTTACCATCCAGCTGTGCACAGACTTTTAAAGACCATGACAGGCAAATTTACCCAACCAGAATCACCTGGCCACCTTAATTAGATCACACGTTATCTCAGCTATGTGAGATGGAATTGTGATTTTTATAAAGCTGGATCCCCCAGCTTTTTCTTCAGGGTGTGGCTTTCCTGACAGGCATGTGTTTATTTCTGTGTCTCATCCTGAAAACGGTGCTGTC